>NW_026933791.1:0-5799 GCF_032062105.1 Saccostrea cuccullata
TAAAATTTAAGTGTATTAATTAGTGCGATATCACTGAAATTACATATATTTGCCATTTTTTCAACCTAATTTACTAAATATAATTATTTTGAAAATAAAAATCAGTCAGCATACCTAAATGTCACTAAACCTAACCATATATAGTACAAAAAAACTTTTTTTGCTTTATTTTTCCAAATTTAACCTATTCTGTTATTGATATTTTCATGAAATATGCCCCCCCCCTTTTCAATTTTTAAATTTATCTATATTTAAATGTGACAGAATCTAAATTTTTCAATGGTTTGCTATAAAATGACTATTTTTCTTTGAATAATAACAAAACAAAGAGTTTATATTGCATATTTAATGAAGTAATATCAATAAAATGTGCATTTTCATGTAATTATTGAATTCTGCTAGGCCCATATAATCTGCCCACAATTGCCCAGGATGGACAGAATAATCACTTTTAGTATTCAGGAGAATGAAATGTATGTATTTGATTACTCATAACTGTTAAAAGTGAATATCAGACACTTAGAAAGAATTCAGCTAGGACAAACAAAATTTTACAGTGCATTTTCATTACACTGAAGAAATGGCTGCAGGGGTAGGGTGTTGAACAGCCATTTCCTGGACACTTTTTCTTTAGCATATGATGCAAGAGGGTTTTTTGCATATCATGATAAATATCTTGAAAGTTGAAAGGGGTTTTAACTTTGCAAAGAAGTTATAGGTATATAAAACCAAGTGAAAAAGAGATAAAATGGAATTTCATAGAACATGAAAAATAGGGGAGTATGTGATACATGTGAGTACATTTCACCAAGATGTGCCCTTTATATTTGACTTTTTACATATAAATGTATTTGAAATAGATTAAAATTACCATTTAACACTTTTTTGCTGGTATATTTATCATCTGGAGTTGTAAGAATTGCATTTGTTTTATGTGTAAGAAACAATATGGGGTTAAGGTGGTTGACCGAGAATTGGTGAGGTCTCTTATTTGGCCATAACTTTTTTATTTTTCAATGAATCAAGACATATTTGGTATATTTTTACTCAGAATTGCATGTTCTTTTTGAATTGAGCAAGGTTTATTACTTGCAAGACAAACTTTGAAAGTTAAAGGTGGCAGAGGATAGTTTCGAATAAAGTACCGGTCAAAAAATAGAAAAAATAGAGAAACCTGAGGTTTGAATGCATATTATAGGTAATTTTATAGCTAGAATATTTTATGGGTGCATTTGGAGGGAATTGGTGGCCTTGTATATTTTATTGAAATATGACACTTTAGTGTCACTACTACTGTATAAATATACTTTTTAGAAATACGAAAATGCTCAAAAATCGCTCTACCTATAAAATTACCACCAGAAAAGCTCTTTTCTGGGTTCACACCTTTAACTTTCAAAGTTTGTCTTGCAAGTAATAAACCTTGCTCAATTCAAAAAGAACATGCAATTCTGAGTAAAAATATACCAAATATGTCTTGATTCATTGAAAAAAAAAAGTTATGGCCAAATAAGAGACCTCACCAATTCTCGGTCAACCACCTTAACCCCATATTGTTTCTTACACATAAAACAAATGCAATTCTTACAACTCCAGATGATAAATATACCAGCAAAAAAGTGTTAAATGATAATTTTAATCTATTTTAAATACATTTATATGTAAAAAGTCAAATATAAAGAGCACATCTTGGTGAAATGTACTCACATGTACCACATACTGCCCTATTTTTCATGTTCTATGAAATTCCATTTTATCTCTTTTTCACTTGGTTTTATATACCTATAACTTCTTTGCAAAGCTAAAACCCCTTTCAACTTTCAAGATATTTATCATGATATACAAAAAACCCTCTTGCATCATATGCTAAAGAAAAAGTGTCCAGGAAATGGCTGTTCAACACCCTACCCCTGCAGCCATTTCTTCAGTGTAATGAAAATGCACTGTAAAAATTTGTTTGTCTTAGCTGAATTCTTTCTAAGTGTCTGATATTCACTTTTAACAGTTATGAGTAATCAAATACATACATTTCATTCTCCTGAATACTAAAAGTGATTATTCTGTCCATCCTGGGCAATTGTGGGCAGATTATATGGGCCTAGCAGAATTCAATAATTACATGAGAATGCACATTTTATTGATATTACTTCATTAAACATGCAATATAAACTCTTTGTTTTGTTATTATTCAAAGAAAAATAGTCATTTTATAGCAAACCATTGAAAAATTTAGATTCTGTCACATTTAAATATAAATAAATTTAAAAATTGAAAAGGGGGGGGGGCATATTTCATGAAAATATTACTAACAGAATAGGTTAAATTTGGAAAAATAAAGCAAAAAAAGTTTTTTTGTACTAAATATGGTTAGGTTTAGTGACATTTAGGTATGCTGACTGATTTTTATTTTCAAAATAATTATATTTAGTAAATTAGGTTAAAAAAAATGGCAAATATATGTAATTTCAGTGATATCGCACTAATTAATACACTTAAATTTTAATTAGATTTAATTAATTAAAGCAAGACATGATTTTAATTATGCGACAATACCCAAAGTATCAAATTCAAACAATTAATTTATTCTCTGGCAAAAAATGCCTGAATCTTATATGATTTATTATGCTGATGGTTTCAAAGTCTTTAAAAATGTATGCTGGAAAAGAGTAACCCCCCTTGCTTTTTAGTGAATATACCCAACTGTACAGATTTTAAATAACAGAAACAAAGTATTTTTTTAAATTGACTTACATAAATAAACCCTTTTGTATAAAAATCAGACTAAAATTCACATTTCTAAAAATTGATGCATTCTTGAAGGTGGCAGAGGATAGTTTTTTTTGCAATCAAAACGTTTGACTGACGGTTTACTTAATATTGAGCTGCTTTAAAAATGTGCATTGAAAAATTTTAAATTCCCTCTACATGTAATAATAGTATGATGTAGTCCCTTGAGAAATTTGAAGCTTTTAGGAATAAAACATGTACAACTTACACAATGAGCCCTAAAGATGGCGCAGGGACAATCTCAAAATTTCATGTGAATCAAGCCTGTATTTTCACTATTTCGCCGCAGCCGCATTGCTTCCAGGCCCGTGCGCCTAAGCTACCACACAAATTGCAGAATAACTTTGTACAGTTACCAATGAACAGCAAAATAATACAACCACCTCGTTTTCAAGCTAAACAGTGATTCATCCTGTGAACCCATCTGGTGAAATTGTAAAAAATTATTGAGCCTAGCATGAATTCAATAATTACATGAGGAAACAAAATACTATACATTTCATTGATATTACTTACAAAATATGCAATATAAACTCTTTGTTTTGTTAGTATAGCAAAGAAAAATAGTCATTTTATAACAAGTTACTTTGAAAACATTTTACAAACTACTAACATTTAACAAAATATAGATAAATTTAAAAATTAACAAAAACTGTGTTTTGATAGTATTCCATGAAGAAAATCACATGCAAATAGGTAACAAAAATTAACAAAATATAACAAAGCAAAAAAAGTTTTTTTGTACTATATATGGTTGAATTTAGTGACATTTAGGTATGCTGACAATTTTTATTTTCAAAATAATTATATTTAGTAAATTAGGTTGAAAAAATGGCAAATATATGTAATTTCAGTGATATCGCACTAATTAATACACTTAAATTTTAATTAGATTTAATTAATTAAAGCAAGACATGATTTTAATTATGCGACAATACCCAAAGTATCAAATTCAAACAATTAATTTATTCTCTGGCAAAAAATGCCTGAATCTTATATGATTTATTATGCTGATGGTTCAAAGTCTTTAAAAATGTATGCTGGAAAAGAGTATTTATGCTTTAAAGTGAATATACCTAACTGAACAGATTTTAAATAACAGAAACACATCCAAGTATTTTTTTAAGGTTTAACTGTACATAAATAAACTTTATGTATAAAAATCAGACTAAAATTCACATTTCTAAAAATTGATGCATTTTTGAAGGTGGCAGAGGATAGTTTATTTGCAATCAAAACGTTTACATGTCGGTTTACTTAATCTTGAGCTGCTTTAAAAATGTGCATTGAAAAATTTTAAATTCCCTCTACATGTAATATAAATAGTATGATGTAGTCCCTTGAGAAATTTGAAGCTTTTAGGAATAAAACATGTACAACTTACACAATGAGCCCCAAAGATGGCGCAGGGACAATCTCAAAATTTCATTTGAATCAAGCCTATTTTCACTATTTCAAAAGCAATTGCTTCCAGGCCCGTGTAATGACCTAATACCACACAAATTGCAGAATAACATTTGTACATACCAATGAACAGCAAGAGATAATGGCTCAACCACCTCGTTTTCAAAGCTACAATATAATCCTGTGAACCCACCCCGCTTTTCTGGTGAAATATTTTGTTAGATTTCGAGTTTTGGGTTAGTTTCGTATTTCTAGTCCATATCCCATATACAGTAGTAGTGACACTAATGTGTCATATTTCAATAAAATATACAAGGCCACCAATTCCCTCCAAATGCACCCATAAAATATTCTAGCTATAAAATTACCTATAATATGCATTCAAACCTCAGGTTTCTCTATTTTTTCTATTTTTTGACCGGTACTTTATTCGAAACTATCCTCTGCCACCTTTAACTTTCAAAGTTTGTCTTGCAAGTAATAAACCTTGCTCAATTCAAAAAGAACATGCAATTCTGAGTAAAAATATACCAAATATGTCTTGATTCATTGAAAAATAAAAAAGTTATGGCCAAATAAGAGACCTCACCAATTCTCGGTCAACCACCTTAACCCCATATTGTTTCTTACACATAAAACAAATGCAATTCTTACAACTCCAGATGATAAATATACCATCAAAAAAGTGTTTAATGGTAATTTTAATCTATTTCAAATACATTTATATGTAAAAAGTCAAATATAAAGAGCACATCTTGGTGAAATGTACTCACATGTATCACATACTCCTCTATTTTTCATGTTCTATGAAATTCCATTTTATCTCTTTTTCACTTGGTTTTATATACCTATAACTTCTTTGCAAAGTTAAAACCCCTTTCAACTTCCAAGATATTTATCATGATATGCAAAAAACCCTCTTGCATCATATGCTAAAGAAAAAGTGTCCAGGAAATGGCAGTTCAACACCCTACCCCTGCAGCCATTTCTTCGGTGTAATGAAAATGCACTGTTAAAACTTGTTTGTCCCAGCTGAATTCTTTCTAAGTGTCTGATATTCACTTTTAACAGTTATGAGTAATCAAATACATACATTCAATTCTTCTGAATACTACAAGTGATTATTCTGTCCATCCTGGGCAATTGTGGGCAGATTATATGGGCCTAGCAGAATTCAATAATTACATGAGAATGCACATTTTATTGATATTACTTCATTAAACATGCAATATAAACTCTTTGTTTTGTTATTATTCAAAGAAAAATAGTCATTTTATAGCAAACCATTGAAAAATTTAGATTCTGTCACATTTAAATATAAATAAATTTAAAAATTGAAAAGGGGGGGGCATATTTCATGAAAATATTACTAACAGAATAGGTTAAATTTGGAAAAATAAAGCAAAAAAAGTTTTTTTGTACTATATATGGTTAGGTTTAGTGACATTTAGGTATGCTGACTGATTTTTATTTTCAAAATAATTATATTTAGTAAATTAGGTTGAAAAAATGGCAAATATATGTAATTTCAGTGATATCGCACTAATTAATACACTTAAATTTTAATTAGATTTAATTAATTAAAGCAAGACATGATTTTAATTATGC
>NW_026933792.1:0-57643 GCF_032062105.1 Saccostrea cuccullata
ATGTGTATGCTTTAGGGTTGGGGGTGTCTGATTACTGACAAACAAAATAAGCATCCTGTTAAAAAGGCAACATACGAGGGTTGTCCAAAAATTCCGTAGACAAGCGTTGTTTTGTAGAAACCCGATGTAATACGTTAATGAAACTTCGTTTATGGGTTAAACAAACACTATCTAATAAAGTAATAGACAAACATGGAATAACTACACAAATTATTCCAATTTAGAAGACACATTTTATTGTCTGGTGTAGGAAGGCGGTGCAATACCCAAAATTTGCAATTAAAATTAGGTATATTATGTTTGATTGATTGATTGATTGATTGATTGTATGTTGTTTAAAGTCCCTCTCGAGAATTTTTCACTCATATGGAGACGCCACCACTTGCCGGTGGAGGGCTACAAATTTTGACCTATGATCGGCACTCAGGGCCTTTGAGCAGTGAGGGATCTTTTTCGTGCCAGCACCTACTGCGACACGGGGCCTCGGTTTATACGGTCTCATCCGAAGGACCGGTCTCCACGTCCCATAGTGGGAATCGAACCCGCGACGTAAGGATTGACTCCTTACTTCGCGGCTCTAGAGCAGACCCTCTAACCATTATGCCATGCAGGCGACTATCTTGTTTTAAATTCTACGGAAAAGTAATAATAACCCTGTATTTTTTTAATGGAAATGAAAAGTTTTAATACTGTTTTTTTAACTATTATTCTTTAAATTTTGGTTTTAATGCTTGACTAAATATGAATTGTATAACGTTTTATATACATGGAGTTGGAATCCCACTTCTTGAAAAATGGCGGTTGCGTTGGCACAGGCGGCGCACTGGACTAAAGTCATGTGTTTTGATCCTGAATTCACTCTTACCGAAATGTACCAGACATAAATGTTTGCTACACATGGAAACCTTTCCTTGTCCTTAGTATTTAATATGACTGAAACGGTTATTCTTTGTAAATGAATAACAGTAACTAAATAAAAGACAGGGCTCAGATCTGGGCAAGGGTTCCACTGTTCAACTCCATTACAGAAGACAGACGAAAAGCCCGTAAAAATATAGCGTTTTCAAATTATAATTATTCATACCTGTACATGCATATACTTTGTTTACATATTTTAATGTTTTATCATATCATAGCAATTAAGATATTTCACATTTTAATTATGAACGTTTCGTTTAATTTAAGAATTTGATTCTGATAATTGAAATATTTTCTCCAAAACCTTAAACCGTTGACATTTGTATTTTTTGACGTTGCAGATTGCTCCGGGTGTAAGAGAACAATATCACTTCAAATCCTTTTACTCGAATAGTTTTCAAGTAAACATGATAAAACTTCGTACTTTGTATGCCAAGAACACGCCTTATCCACCCTGAAAATTTCATAAAGATACATTGACTTCTTTTAAAGATTAGTCTACGAAATTTTGGGACAACCCTCGTAAATAATAGGAATACTGTAATATTTACCCGGCGTTTACATAAATAATAAATTTATCACTTTATTATCAGAATAATGTCAAAAAGAGGAATTGTTTCTGTTCTGTGTTTAATGTATGAATAATTAGGACATATGTTAAAAAGAGTAGTTTCCGACATCGCTCATCTTAGGATGTATTTACTTTGACAAAAAATAGGACTTATAGGAGAGAACAATTTCCCGAAAAAAGTGACATCTAGAAAATAATTTTGTCCTAGAAGTCTTTCAGGGCAGGCCTGTCCCTAAATAAAATCGTGATATTTCGATAGATTGGGATGTAAGGAATAATTCAAGATAAAAAAAAAATTAGGGGCACCCTGCCCGGTTGAATTCACAAAAACACACACCCTCACACACACAAAATAAGGAAACCTGATTTCAATAATGCGTATTTAGTTAAATTTTACTTAAATATTCGAAAGCGGCGGTGGGGGGTTGGGGGGGGTTGGGGCGAACACCCGAGGCACTGGCCCTGGATCTGCCTCTGATTAAGCAGCGTTCTTACATTAGAACATGCTGAATAGATTAATTTAAAATGAATTCATTTATTCTTTCTTGTAGAATATCAGCAATTGATGATTGTTAAAACATGAGGATGATTACTTTGACATTAAGAATATCTTCACAAGTTCTCTTTAGAGGTCCTCTCTGTTGGAGAATATGTATGGAACGTCAAGACTGTCTTACATATGAGGAATAAACATTATACGCGTGAACAGAATTCTATACGCTATATGTGGTACTATTATTATTTTAACATTTAACCCCCCCCCCCTCCCCCGGTTGCTACATGTACGTTCCTGTACATGGCTTTATATATCCAGGTTGATTAAAATATCAAATGCATCTGTTAATGTGAACAAGAATTAACAACAAAACTAAGTGATACACAATAGGCATAAAATTAATTTGTAATACGAATTTATAAGAATTTCAATAGAAAAATGTTTGCGTATAAATACAAGGGTCGATCCAAAATTAATGTCACTATGTCCATATCTTTAATATTTGTCGTCATATTATCAAATATAATGCATTTATTATAAACAGGTTGGAGAGAATACTCAAAATCGGGTATTATTCTTGAAATCGCGTATTATACCCGATATTGGGGAATCATCGAGTCCACGGAATCGGGTATTCCGTACAACTTGCTATAAAAATTAAAGAATGAAGCAACGGGGCATTATGCCAGTAACTGTTATTTGTACATCAGTATCTTGTGGATTTATATTTATTAAACCTAATTCATATGGTTGTCAAATAAGTTTAAAATCACACGACACACACTGCTGGGTAACAAAGAGACACAATGACGCTATTATTTTTCAATATAATTTCTAAAAACAAATAACTACACTTCTTTTGTTTTTTTTCCTATCAAAGTATTACATAGACTTAATTTTCTAATTTGTGCACTATTAACAAAATGTGAAACTTTAAAGAAATTAGACGACTAACGCTATATTATGAATTTTACTGAAAAATGTATTGCGCCCCTTTCACGTGAAATATAAATTATTCCAAACAGTTAGAAAGTAGGCCTACAGTAAAAGAGAGTCATAATTGTATATCTATGCCATAATAAAATACCAACGTTATTTTAAAGAATAAAATAAAATAAGATTAAATAAATACCTACAGGAAAACTGGCTGAAAATAGCTCATTGAAGGTAAGTATCTTATTTTTGTCAATTAAGCATGAAAAATTTTATTCAAAGGCACCGTAATTTTTTTCCTTGCATTTTTATCGATATAAATTATGCTACTTTACCTTTATTTTATGCATTTGTTTGAAAATTGAAATCGTTAATGTTAATGAACAAACTGAAATAATGGAGTGTACAATTGCACCTTGGGCACTCTTGTCTTACTTTTCGGGAAAAAAAAATCTCATCGGACATTGAAATTTCATAAAATGTGTAGCCATGTTACAACGCGAAATGTAATAACAACGCGATATGTAATAAACCTGGATAATTACATTTTGCGTCGAGATCAACTCAAAATGTGATAACGCAAAATGTTATTACGCGATTTTTAGGTTATTAAATTTTTACGTCGAGATCAACGCAAAATGTAATCATTAGCTTCTCCGTTGTTTCATTTTGCGTTATTTTATTTTTTCACTGAAGACAACTCAAAATGTAATAAAACAATATGTAATAAAAAAATATAAGTATTTTTTTTATTGCCTTTAACAAAAAAGATCATAAAATTAATTCAAAATGTACGTATAACCAACATGGGAGACACTCTATACAAAATTTTATAACTTAAACAATGAGATCAACGTGAGGACTTTTACGGACATAATTACATCGAAATGTATCGTTTTTCTCATTCTGACTTTAGTTATATGAATATACTGTGCTAAATTATAAAGCATTATTTAACTTAGATTGGCATATTTTTTAATAGTCCTATTTTTCCAACAAATAACACAAATTTTATTTAATTACCAAAGATTGACCATAGGTTCATTATACCTCTTGATATGCATGTTTGGCATGTGTACATTGGTTAACAAAAAAGTGTATGTGTGTGTCAGCGAGGAAGGGCAGGGATTGAGTGGAGTGTTTGCATAGATGTTTATCATTGTATTACTATATATGGACATGCAGAAACAATCCATTTTATTATTGGAAGGAGGGGGGGGGGGGGCTAGATGTCTGCAATGGTGGTGATTTGCATGGAACAGTATGGTATATCAATTGTCAATAAACCCCTTCCGTTATATATTTACACCTACAAGTACAAATAAATAGGTTTTCTTAAATACATGTAGCTTATTAAATCAGTTAGATAAGAAATTCATTAATAGTAAGAAATTGCATATATCAGGGGTTTTTCTTTGGTTTTATTTCCTCTTCATCGGCCACTACTCTATTAAAAATTGTACTCAATCTGGCTGACCAAAAAGTGTGTTATTACATTTTGCGTTCTTGATTTTAGTTAAATCTCGATGCAAAATGTAACAACACAAAATGTAATAATCCAAAAATCGTGTTATAACATTTTACGTTATTACATATTGTGTTAATCTCGCCGCA
This sequence comes from Saccostrea cuccullata, assembly GCF_032062105.1. Classification (NCBI taxonomy): domain Eukaryota; kingdom Metazoa; phylum Mollusca; class Bivalvia; order Ostreida; family Ostreidae; genus Saccostrea; species Saccostrea cuccullata. Next base: position 4,533 of record NW_026933792.1, read on the forward strand.
AAATGTAATAACGCAAAATGTAATAATTTTCAAAAGTGTGTTGTTACATTTTGCGTTATTACATTCTGTGTTGATTTTGACGCTAAATGTAATAACGTAAAATGCAATAATCCATGTTTATTACATTTCGTGTTGTAACATAGCCACTTCCTTTCTTTCTTATACTTTGAAAGACAGGGTATATTTTTTACCCTCAGCTGTCTACTTACGCATTTTTTTATATAGCTATCTTAAAACCTCATTATAATATGCTATACAACGCAATATCTGATTGGTTGTAGACAATATGTCACAGTTTTCTTTTAGTTATTTCATCTGTCACACTTATAACTCATGGAAATAACTCTTCCTAATACTCAGCTATAATGAAAACATCTGTTAAAAAATAAACATGAATTTTAGTTATTTTAAAAACTTGTAGTATCATATTGTGTTAAAAAATAACAAGTTGTATCATTTTTATTTGATGAATAAATCTTCCCTACAATTAAAACTAGAACTGTCCAAACGGGACAAAATACACCCCACTGGGTTTTTCAGAAGTACGTTTTCCATAATAAAGATATGTATCAAACACAAACTATGAAATTCTTATTCCAGTGACCTTGAACTTCCTCAAATGATCTTGGGTCAAGGTCATGACACACTCTTGGGTCATGGGCAATCTTTGTGTGAAATGAGAACCTACCAAGTTTATCCATAAGAAGGATATGGACTTGACACGAATTATGATATTTTTCTTCCAGTGACCTTGAACTTTCCCAAATGACTTTGGGTCAAGGTCATGACAAACCCTTGGGGCATTGGCAATCTTTGTGTGAAATAAAACCATACCAAGTTTATCCATAAAAAAGATATGGACCGGACAGGAATTATGAAAATTTTCTTCCAGTGACCTTGAACTTTCCAAAATGACCTTGGGTCAAGGAAATGACACATCTTTGGGTCATGAGCAGTCTTTGTGTGAAATGAGAACCTACCAAGTTTATCCATAAAAGATATGTATCAAACATGATATATGAAAATTTTCTTCCAGTGACCTTTAACTTTCCGAAATGACCTTGGTTCAACGTCATGACACACCCCTGGGTCATGGGCAATCTTTGTGTGAAATGATAACCTACCAAGTTTATGCATAAGAAAGATATGGACCGGACACGAATTATGAAATTTTCTTCCAGTGACCTCGAACTTCCCAAAATAACCTTGGGTCAAGGTCATGACACATCCTTAGGTCATGGGCAGTATTTAATATGACTGAAACGGATATTCTTTGAAAATGAATAACAGTAACTAAAATTAAAGACAGGGCTCAGATCTGGGCAAGGGTTCCACTGTTCAACTCCATTACAGAAGACAGACGAAAAGCCCGTAAAAATATAGCGTTTTCAAATTATAATTATTCATACCTGTACATGCATATACTTTGTTTACATATTTTAATGTTTTATCATATCATAGCAATTAAGATATTTCACATTTTAATTATGAACGTTTCGTTTAATTTAAGAATTTGATTCTGATAATTGAAATATTTTCTCCAAAACCTTAAACCGTTGACATTTGTATTTTTTGACGTTGCAGATTGCTCCGGGTGTAAGAGAACAATATCACTTCAAATCCTTTTACTCGAATAGTTTTCAAGTAAACATGATAAAACTTCGTACTTTGTATGCCAAGAACACGCTTTATCCACCCTGAAAATTTCATAAAGATACATTGACTTCTTTTAAAGATTAGTCTACGAAATTTTGGGACAACCCTCGTAAATAATAGGAATACTGTAATATTTACCCGGCGTTTACATAAATAATAAATTTATCACTTTATTATCAGAATAATGTCAAAAAGAGGAATTGTTTCTGTTCTGTGTTTAATGTATGAATAATTAGGACATACATGTATGTTAAAAAGAGTAGTTTCCGACATCGCTCATCTTAGGATGTATTTACTTTGACAAAAAATAGGACTTATAGGAGAGAACAATTTCCCGAAAAAAGTGACATCTAGAAAATAATTTTGTCCTAGAAGTCTTTCAGGGCAGGCCTGTCCCTAAATAAAATCGTGATATTTCGATAGATTGGGATGTAAAGAATAATTCAAGATTAAAAAAAAAAATTAGGGGCACCCTGCCCGGTTGATTTCAAAAAAACACACACACTCACACACACAAAATAAGGAAACCTGATTTCAATAATGCGTATTTAGTTAAATTTTACTTAAATATTCGAAAGCGGCGGTGGGGGTTGGGGGGGTTGGGGCGAACACCCGAGGCACTGGCCCTGGATCTGCCTCTGATTAAGCAGCGTTCTTACATTAGAACATGCTGGATAGATTAATTTAAAATGAATTCATTTATTCTTTCTTGTAGAATATCAGCAATTGGTGATTGTTAAAACATGAGGATGATTACTTTGACATTAAGAATATCTTCACAAGTTCTCTTTAGAGGTCCTCTCTGTTGGAGAATATGTATGGAACGTCAAGACTGTCTTACATATGAGGAATAAACATTATACGCGTGAACAGAATTCTATACGCTATATGTGGTACTATTATTATTTTAACATTTAACCCCCCCCTCCCCCGGTTGCTACATGTACGTTCCTGTACATGGCTTTATATATCCAGGTTGATTAAAATATCAAATGCATCTGTTAATGTGAACAAGAATTAACAGCAAAACTAAGTGATACACAATAGGCATAAAATTAATTTGTAATACGAATTTATAAGAATTTCAATAGAAAAATGCTTGCGTATAAATACAAGGGTCGATCCAAAATTAATGTCACTATGTCCATATCTTTAATATTTGTCGTCATATTATCAAATATAATGCATTTATTATAAACAGGTTGGAGAGAATACTCAAAATCGGGTATTATTCTTGAAATCGCGTATTATACCCGATATTGGGGAATCATCGAATCCACGGAATCGGGTATTCCGTACAACTTGCTATAAAAATTAAAGAATAAAGCAACGGGGCATTATGCCAGTAACTGTTATTTGTACATCAGTATCTTGTGGATTTATATTTATTAAACCTAATTCATATGGTTGTCAAATAAGTTTAAAATCACACGACACACACTGCTGGGTAACAAAGAGACACAATGACGCTATTATTTTTCAATATAATTTCTAAAAACAAATAACTACACTTCTTTTGTTTTTTTCCTATCAAAGTATTACATAGACTTAATTTTCTAATTTGTGCACTATTAACAAAATGTGAAACTTTAAAGAAATTAGACGACTAATGCTATATTATGAATTTTACTGAAAAATGTATTGCGCCCCTTTCACGTGAAATATAAATTATTCCAAACAGTTAGAAAGTAGGCCTACAGTAAAAGCGAGTCATAATTGTATATCTATGCCATAATAAAATACCAACGTTATTTTAAAGAAGAAAATAAAATAAGATTAAATAAATACCCACAGGAAAACTGGCTGAAAATAGTTCATTGAAGGTAAGTATCTTTTTTTGTCAATTAAGCATGAAAATTTTTATTCAAAGACACCGTAAATTTTTTGATTGCATTTTTATCGATAGAAAATATGCTACTTTACCTTTATTTATGCATTTGTGTGAAAATTGAGAGCGAGAAGTCATGTGAACAGGAGTTTTTTTTTTTTTTTGGGGGGGGGGGGGAGGGTATAAATATAAATTAAAGTCAAATGTGTACCATCTTTTAATGAGCTTAAAAGACATTGAATTTCTCAAAATAGATCGATGTAATCATATTCAAATATCAATTACACTGTCATTTCTTATAGTTTTTACGCTTATGAACATGTTAATGAACAAACTGAAATAATGGAGTGTACAATTGCACCTTGGGCACTCTTGTCTTACTTTTCGGGAAAAAAAATCTCATCGGACATTGAAATTTCATAAAATGTGTAGCCATGTTACAACGCGAAATGTAATAACAACGCAATATGTAATAAACCTGGATTATTACATTTTGCGTCGAGATCAACTCAAAATGTGATAACGCAAAATGTTATTACGCGATTTTTAGGTTATTAAATTTTTACGTCGAGATCAACGCAAAATGTAATCATTAGCTTCTCCGTTGTTTCATTTTGCGTTATTTTATTTTTTCACTGAAGACAACTCAAAATGTAATAAAACAATATGTAATAAAAAAATATAAGTATTTTTTTTATTGCTTTTAACAAAAAAGATCATAAAATTAATTCAAAATGTACGTATAACCAACATGGGAGACACTCTATACAAAATTTTATAACTTAAACAATGAGATCAACGTGAGGACTTTTACGGACATAATTACATCGAAATGTATCGTTTTTCTCATTCTGACTTTAGTTATATGAATATACTGTGCTAAATTATAAAGCATTATTTAACTTAGATTGGCATATTTTTTAATAGTCCTATTTTTCCAACAAATAACACAAATTTTATTTAATTACCAAAGATTGACCATAGATTCATTATTAGCTTTTGATATGCATGTTTGGCATGTGTACATTGGTTAACAAAAGTGTATGTGTGTGTCAGCGAGGAAGGGCAGGGATTGAGTGGAGTGTTTGCATAGATGTTTATCATTGTATTACTATATATGGACATGCAGAAACAATCCATTATATTATTGGAAGGAGGGGGGGGGGGGTTAGATGTCTGCAATGGTGGTGATTTGCATGGAACAGTATGGTATATCAATTGTCAATAAACCCCTTCCGTTATATATTTACACCTACAAGTACAAATAAATAGGTTTTCTTAAATACATGTAGCTTATTAAAGCAGTTAAAGAAGAAATTCATTAATTGTAAGAAATTGCATATTTTTTTTCTTTTGTTTTATTTCCGCTTCATCGGCCACTACTCTATTAAAAATTGAACTCAATGTGGCTGACCAAAAAGTGTGTTATTACATTTTGCGTTCTTGATTTTAGTTAAATCTCGACGCAAAAATGTAACAACACAAAATGTAATAATCCAAAAATCGTGTTATAACATTTTACGTTATTACATATTGCGTTAATCTCGCCGCAAAATGTAATAACGCAAAATGTAATAATTTTCAAAAGTGTGTTGTTACATTTTGCGTTATTACATTCTGTGTTGATTTTGACGCTAAATGTAATAACGTAAAATGCAATAATCCATGTTTATTACATTTCGTGTTGTAACATAGCCACTTCCTTTCTTTCTTATACTTTGAAAGACAGGGTATATTTTACCCTCAGCTGTCTACTTACGCATTTTTTTATATAGCTATCTTAAAACCTCATTATAATATGCTATACAACGCAATATCTGATTGGTTGTAGACAATATGTCACAGTTTTCTTTTAGTTATTTCATCTGTCAAACTTATAACTCATGGAAATAACTCTTCCTAATACTCAGCTATAATGAAAACATCTTTTAAAAAATAAACATGAATTTTAGTTATTTTAAAAACTTGTAGTATCATATTGTGTTAAAAAATGACAAGTTGTATCATTTTTATTTGACTTATAAATCTTCCCTACAATTAAAACTAGAACTGTCCAAACGGGACAAAATACACCCCACTGGGTTTTTCAGAAGTACGTTTTCCATAATAAAGATATGTATCAAACACAAACTATGAAATTCTTATTCCAGTGACCTTGAACTTCCTCAAATGATCTTGGGTCAAGGTCACGACACACTCTTGGGTCATGGGCAATCTTTGTGTGAAATGAGAACCTACCAAGTTTATCCATAAGAAGGATATGGACCGGACACGAATTATGATATTTTTCTTCCACGCAGGTACGATAAGGCTTCCCGGAGAATATTGTAGTGTACTCTGTGCATGAACTTCTCTGAACTACAAATGTATGACGTCATAATTGAAAATGACGTCAAGTCACTGCATACTTGAGCTGTAATGATGGGGAGAATGTCATAAACCTTAAACCTTTATTTCAATCTGCACATAAAGTTGCCGAATTCTAGTTTAAAATAAACGTGATTTTATCACTTTTTAATTGTAATATATCCGAATAATATAGATAACCTTGCTTTGTTACTATTGTTTAAAAGTCGGCGTGTTCAAACTCCGTACGAAAATATACGTTTGACATTTACCCTTTTTTATACATGTAAACAAAGGCACAATTCAAAATATGTGTGTAAAAGAGCCTGGCGCAGGTTGTATATGAGGATTTATTTAACATCTTTTATGGAATTATGTAAAAGAGTTTTCCCTCTAACTGAATCTTGCTTGGGAAATATGTATGGTGGCTTTGTTTTAAAACAGTTGACGATATTCGATGGAAAATACCCTCAGATTTGTCGGTAAGTTAAAGTTAATCTGAAATAAATTGTTCCAAAGAAATAGTATAACTTTTCCCAAGCACATTTCGGTTTCACAGGGATGCAACGAGTTTATTTATGTTACAAATGTAAATAATAATTGTGTTAACAACCTGCGCCGAAGCGATTTATGTGAAACATTTCAAAAAGGAAGAAATGACCGTCACGTGATCAACAAGGTCATGTGACATCGTAACAATTATGTTTATATATAGCCTTGGGGATCCTCTGTATGAATTTGGCGCGCTGAAGTACATAACTTTAAATTAAAACTTAAAAATCAACTTTGCAAAAGAGTGTTACGTTTTAAATGCATAATAAGCTCCGGGTAGCCTTAACAGTACTGCGCAGTGACCTTGAACTTTCCCAAATGACTTTGGGTCAAGGTCATGACAAACCCTTGGGGCATGGGCAATCTTTGTGTGAAATAAAACAATACCAAGTTTATCCATAAAAAAGATATGGACCGGACAGGAATTATGAAAATTTTCTTCCAGTGACCTTGAACTTTCCAAAATGACCTTGGGTCAAGGAAATGACACATCTTTGGGTCATGAGCAGTCTTTGTGTGAAATGAGAACCTACCAAGTTTATCCATAAAAGATATGTATCAAACATGATATATGAAAATTTTCTTCCAGTGACCTTTAACTTTCCGAAATGACCTTGGTTCAACGTCATGACACACCCCTGGGTCATGGGCAATCTTTGTGTGAAATGAGAACCTACCAAGTTTATGCATAAGAAAGATATGGACCGGACACGAATTATGAAATTTTCTTCCAGTGACCTCGAACTTCCCAAAATGACCTTGGGTCAAGGTCATGACACATCCTTAGGTCATGGGCAATCTTAGTTTGGAGTAGTAGATTCTAATGTCCCTCTGTAAGAAAGATATGGACCGGACACAATTGTACAGACGGACAGACAAACGGACGAATAGACAGACGGACGGATGGACAGACGGACAAGGTGATTCCTATATACACCCCCAAACTTTGTTTGCGGGGGATATAAATATATAATCGAGTGAAAACGACCGTGACATTCAAAGACGTATAGCAAAAAACTTAGCATTAACATTTAATTCAATGATTGCGAAAGGAGAGGTCTCTTGGACACATGCAAAACACAGTCGATGTTGTTTTGTCATAGGTGGTCAAGAAGCCTTTAGCCACCCCCCCCCCCCTTTGAAGTCGCCAAGAAATGGTACAATATGGATGACTTAGCGGAATTAAACGATCAACAGTTACGTTCTCTCATAAGCTGTTTTCCCGAAACTTTCATTGTCTGTGCTAAAATGTTTAAGACATATTCTGTAAATATGTATGAATGATATAAAAAGATTTTCAAAAAAAGAGAGAAAGAAGATTTTTTAGCCGAAATTTAGACATTTTTATCATTAAATTATTTATACATTCATAAATAAATTTGATTTAAGCACAAGATGAATGTGAAAGTAATTAATGACGCATAATTACACTACTGGCTTTTAAAACCCCTGTCCGTATGAAAATCCACTGTCTTTCTCTGTATCCTACAGCATTTTCACAGTAATCTACAGGATATCTACAGTATCCTACGGTATGCTAGCTCTGTATATACAGTAAATCTCTGTATGCCACTGTATGTATCCCCAGCATGCCACAGTTACATACAGTAGGCCCCGATACGCCTACAGTATGCCACTGTATGGCTACTGTTTCCTACAGACAACTACGGTAAACCACAGTATATGCCACAGTACGCCCCTGTATATGTTCATTGAAGCAAAAAGAAGAAGTTTACACACTCCCAGAACACTGTACGGTTACCTAAGATGTGGGATTGTCAATTTAGTACACAGAGTTACTTACCTAAGAAATTTTTGAACATTATTTTAAACACATGGTAGTATTTTTTTTAAGTGTTAAGACTAATTTTGTTCTTTTATAACTCTGAAATAACTATGAAATATTAATAAATTGTTGCTTCAAAGAATATTTATCTATTAATTTTTAAAATTAATTATTTAATAATTCTTTGGTTTGATTTATTACTTAATTTATTTATTTTGCAATCACCTATTTAATCCATAAAAATACTTGGAGTGATTTTGAACTTAAAAAAAAAACACGACCGGGGTAATGCTGAATTTTGGAAAATTGAAGTTTTTAAAATTGATATAGTTTCCTTGAAAAAATAAATAAAATTAATTAAATGAAATTAATCATTTTAAAAACAAATCAATCTATCTCTTGACAAATACAGAGCCGCATAGTAAACTCGGCACAAAATAAATAAGGTGAGGTGGAAAGTGAAAATCAAATAAAATAAATGACTTTAAATATACAAAATTTGTAAATGAACTAATTATTTATCTTATTTATTTGTTTGTTTATTAATTTATCTACAAATACATAGATTAACAAAATAAAATAAAAATTAATTGATTTATTTTGTAACTGACAAGACAACAAAGTGATTAAATTTACATCCCGCCCCCCAATTGATTTCTTTTAGTTTTATTTTCATGTGAAAATCATTTCTCCTAAAATATGCTACAAAGTATTTTTTAAGCATATGAAAACAAATTCCAATAATTTTACGTTCATGATGGATATCAAAATAATCGTCAGATGATGCACAATATTAATAAGTCAATTGCAATTTCATATTTTTACTTTATTTTGATTTTTAAAAAATCGGTATTCGAAACCCTGACACGATTATGAAAGAACTTCAAAGCCATTGATTGTTTACAAGGGACATGGGGTACACAGTAATGACACCTATTGTCTTTTTCACTGACCCCTATACCTTGTTTATTTTGTGACAGAGAACGACCGTGTCCACTCTGCGGCTGTTTGAATAAACATTTTCTCTTTGTGAAAAAACCGTTTTTTGTCAAACAAAAAAAAAATAAAAGTATCAAGAAAGCTATCGGCGGATTAAGATTGTGCATTATGAGACGATTATTTTGATATCCAACACGGAAGTAAAATAATTAAAAGTAGTTTAAAAAATTTTCAAAAAGACTTTGAGAGTCATTTTAGCGGAAACTTGTTTACATTAAATAAGGCAAATAAATCCAACTTTCGGGATTATAATTAATTAATTTGCTCTAATCGTCAATTCAAAAAATTAATAGATAAATATATTGTTCTTTTACAATGATTAAATATGTGCTTAAAATCAGTTTTATTTATTTAATTTCTAACAATTTTGTGTAATCAATTATTGAATTTATTTAAGAATCTAAAATTTTCTGAAATGCAGTATTACTTTTGTTGTGAAAGTGCGTGTTTTTGTGTAATTTTTTTTTCTAAAAGGTACAAAAATGCCATTCCAAGTAATTTATGGATTAAATAGGTGTTAGAGAAATAAATAAATGGTAAATAAATGAAAAAAATAAATCATCACCATTAAAATGTCAATTTTTTAAATTATTTTTTTTAAAACTGACAATACAACTAAATAATTAATTATTTATATCCCTCAAAAAGAAAATTATTAGGGCTTTTTGTATAAATATTTTTTTCCTAAACTATGTTACAAAGTATTTTTTTTTAGCAAATAAAAGCGAATAGCAGTTATTTTACGTCCATGATGGATATCAAAATAATCGTCAGATGATGCACAATTTTAATTTATCAATTGCCATTTCATATTTTTACTTTGTTTTCATTTTTAAAAAATCGGTATTCAAAACACTAACACGATTATGAAAGAACTTCAAAGCCATTGATTGTTTACAAGGGACATGGGGTACACAGTAATAACACCTATTGTCTTTTTCACTGACCCCTATACCTTGTTTATTTTGTGACAGAGAGCGACCGTGTCCACTCTGCGGCTGTTTGAATAAACATTTTCTCTTTGTGAAAAAAAAACGTTTTTTTTGTCAAACAAAAACAAAATAAAAGTATCAAAAAAGCTATTGGCGGATTAAGATTGTGCATTATGAGACGATTATTTTGATATCCAACACGGAAGTAAAATAATTGAAAGTAGTTTAAAAAATTTTCAAAAAGACTTTGAGAGACATTTTAGCGGAAACTTGTTTACATTAAATAAGGCAAATACATCCAACTTTCGGGATTATAATTAATTAATTTGCTCTTATCGTCAATTTAAAAAATAAATAGATAGATATATTGTCCTTTTAACAATGATAAAATATGTGCTTCAAATCAGTTTTATTTATTTAATTTCTAACAATTTTGTGTAGTCAATTTTAAAATTAGAATAAATTATTTATTTTATTTATTTACCATTTATTTATTTTTCTAATACCTATTTAATCCATAAAATACTTGGAATGGCTTTTTGTACCTGTCGGAAAAAAATACACACACACACACCTTCACAACAAGAATAATGTAGCTTATTTAAAATAAATAGTTTTTAAAATCAATTCAATAAATAATTTTAAATGCAAAGTGAATAAATAGATAAAACAAATTTACAGCACGTATTTAATCATTGTAAAAAGGACAATATATTTATCTATTTATTTCTTAAATTGACGATACAAGGAAATTGATTAATTATAGTCCCGAAAGTTGGATGTATTTGCCTTATTTGATGTAAACAAGATACCGCTAAAATGTCTCTCAAAGTCTTTTTGAAATTTTTTTAAACTACTTTTAATTATTTTACTTCCATGTTGGATATCAAAATAATCGTCTCATAATGCACAATCTTAATCCGCCAATAACTTTTTGATACTTTTATTTTGTTTTTGTTTGACAAAAAACGGTTTTTTCACAAAGAGAAAATGTTTATTCAAACATCCGCAAAGTGGACACGGTCAATCTCTGTCACAAAATAATTAAGGTATAGTGGTCAGTGAAAAAGACAATAGGTGTCATTACTGTGTACCCCATGTCCTTTATAAACAATCAATGGCTTTGAAGTTCTTTCATAATCGTGTTAGGGTTTTGAATACCGATTTTTTAAAATCAAAACAAAGTTAAAATATGAAATTGCAATTGACTAATTAATATTGTGCATAATCTGACGATTATTTTCATATCAATCATGAACGTAAAATTATTGGAATTTGTTTTCATATGCTTAAAAAATACTTTGTAGCATAATTTAGGAGAAATGATTTTCACATGAAAATAAAACTAAAAAAAATCAATTGGGGGCGGGATGTATATTTAATCACTTTGTTGTCTTGTCAGTTACAAAATAAATCAATTAATTTTTATTTATTTTGTTTATCTATGTGTTTGTGGATAAATTGATAAATAAACAAGATAAATAATTAGTTTATTTATAAATTTTGTATTTTTAAAGTCATTTATTTTATTTAATTTTCACTTTCCACCTTACCTTATTTATTTTGTGCCGAGTTTACTATGCAGCTCTGTATTTGTCAAGAAATAGATTGATTTGTTTTTAAAATGATTAATTTCATTTAATTAATTTTATTTATTTTTTCAAGGAAACTATATCAATTTTAAAAACTACAATTTTCCAAAATTCAGCATTACTCCGGTCGTGTTTTTATTTAAAGTTCAAAGTCACTCCAAGTATTTTATGGATTAAATAGATTTTTGCAAAATAAATAAATTAAGTAATAAATAAAACCAAAGAATTATTAAATAATTAATTTTAAAAAATTGATAAATAAATATTCTTTGAAGCAACAATTTAATATATATTTCATAGTTATTTCAGAGTTATAAAAGAACAAAATTAGTCTCTTAACACTTAAAAAAATACTACCATGTGTTTAAAATAATGTTCAAAAATTTCTTAGGTAAGTTACTCTGTGTACTAAATTGACAATCCCACATCTTAGGTAACCGTACAGTGTTCTGGGAGTGTGTAAACTTCTTCTTTTTGCTTCAATGAACATATACAGGGGCGTACTGTGGCATATACTGTGGTTTACCGTAGTTGTCTGTAGGAAACAGTAGCCATACAGTGGCATACTGTAGGCGTATCGGGGCCTACTGTATGTAACTGTGGCATGCTGGGGATACATACAGTGGCATACAGAGATTTACTGTATATATAGAGCTAGCATACCGTAGGATACTGTAGATATCCTGTAGATTACTGTGAAAATGCTGTAGGATACAGAGAAAGACAGTGGATTTTCATACGGACAGGGGTTTTAAAAGCCAGTAGTGTTAGATACGATAGACAGTCCCTTGTTTATGCATGATGGCAAATATCTTGTGTGTGAAATGTGTTTCCGTATAATTCGATTTATTTAGAAATTGTTCATGTTTGTCGTGTTGATGTGGAATTATTGTAAATTCCTGAATTCTGATACTTTACAATTCTGTTGTGTAAGGAATGAACATGAGGAAGATGCATATACTTTCAACAAAAATTCCTCAATCTGCCTCTAACAGTACATGGAATACGTAATGTTTACCAAAATGACGTCATATATACACGTTCATCGCAATCAGTGCTTTGTTTAAAACCAGTTACACGGGATTTACCTAGCAACGTTTTTTAATGCATTGATAAGTTTATTGTTGTTTATTATGATAATACAGTTAAAAGTTGCAAATAATTTCATTTTCAGGTATTATGAGAAAAACATCAAAGTCATATTTTTGTGTGACGTCACAGTAAACTTTTCCCGTTTAAATTAGGCCCCATCCCCTTTTTCAAGCCTTAACAATGCTGCGTTTTTGTGTGCTGATCATGAAATGTACTGAGCTCCACAGGTATTTGTTGTCCTGAGCGCATTAATCTTGACGCCAAGATTCTTACTTGGCTAGTGATACCTTTAGAAAACATTTGTATCTAGATGAAAGTTAACTCAACAACATGTGCCTTCCCATTGTTTTAGTTAATTAGGTGATTGCAACTCAAATACCAGATTTCGCGGATTCAACGATACCTAATATCGGGTATTATACACGAATTCACGGATAATACCAGATTTCAAGTATTCTCTCCAACCTATTAAATGCATTAAAATAAATCTAACCAAAATTGAACATTTCATTTTAGGTATGTCACTCGTCAGCCTTTAGAAAAGTTTGCGCAGAATCTTTTACTTCAAAACTATTCATTAAAATTCAATTCTTTTAACATATTTCAATTCTACAATGTAATGGTTTTGAATATCAACGAAAAAAGTGCTCATAAAGCTAAACGAAACAAGATTTATGAGGGAATATTTTTTTGTGGTGGATTATATTTAGCAGATAATTCTGCAAATCAGCACATTTATTAAATCTTATATCCTTGAACTTTATCCTCACATACTTTTACTCGGAGAAAATTTTCAGTTGTGATATTGCTATGAATATTTAATATAGGTCTTATTTTATATTTTTCAAACAAGTTTTGCATCTTCCTTCAACATACTTTGCCAAAAAATAAAGATATGTCAAATAAGACAAGATAAAATTTACATCATTTTTTGCCTGATAATCACATATTTTGACAAATATTTCAAAATTTACATCACTGACCCTCACTTTTTCTTTCTTATTTTAACATACTCGATACTTGTGACTGTTCAGCACTTAAGTTGTAAAAGCTTGATTTAAGAAAATGTTTTATTGCCTATTGAGTTTTTTAATACCCCAAATATGCTACTTTTAAGTTCATAAATGTCACACAATAATTAAGGTGCATTTATTTGCAAGATGTTTTTAATAATAATAATATATTATTATTTAAACTATTTTTACGCAAAATAAAATCATATTTATTGCCATGATTTTTTTCTGATAAAACATGATAAAGGTTAAAGTAATATACCAAAGTATTAAGGTATAAGTGCAAAAAGGTCAACTTAGTTGTACCGTAGATCAGCAAGATGCAAACTGACCCAATATTTTCTCTTCGATTTTGAGTAAAACTATATGAGTACTTATCTAAAATATACTGTAGTACACTAAATTTTCGCGACACCTTATTATCGCGAGATTGTCATTTACTCTTTGTAAGCGACATATAATTTTCACGAATTGTTGTTATTTCTCTACATATGCGTAAGAAATACTTTTAAACGCGAGAATTTAATTTTAGCGAACACATTGTCCAGCGTAATTACGTGAAAATAAAGTTCTCGCGAATAAAAGGTGATTTACAGTACTTCTCAAAAAAATCCTTGATTTAACAAATTTCACGTGGCATACCTTAATGATGTTTAATTGAATTAATTTCATAGATATTGAACATAAGGGGTTCTAAAGATCTGATGACGGGTTTTTTGAGTAATTGCTATTTGTTTCCCTTATATGTCTATGTATTAAATTATCATCAAACCCATAAATCATTAAGATAAATAATAGAAATAGGGACTATTTTTTCATTCAATCAAATGCTTTCGTTGGTTGTTTGTACGGGTACTCATGTCGCAGATGTTGTAGAAAAACTACATAACCCGCATTAGCGTCACTTTGCGCATTACGGATCGAATAGCCATTATTCAAGAAATCTATGCGTGCAACTTGCTTAGTGTCGTTTATGGACAGATTAACTTCAATGGTCTTTATAAGTGTTATAATAAATAAATTTTTAAATGTTGAACTCAATTTTAACACAATTTTAATGTAGAATATAAATTATTACGAAGAAAAAAATTAGTTGCTTTACCTCTCCAGTCAGTCCTTTCCAGAGGGGACTGCGATACAGTTGGGAAACTGTCAGTCTCTTTAGGATTCTAAAAATGATAATGATCATCAATCAAATATTTTAATCTAATTGTAATATTTGATTATTTAAATATCACTTATATGAAGTGTGATGGTCAAACATCAAAATGATGCTTACATGTACGACAGGTTGTCGTAACAGAACTGAGACATGAGGACGAAAACGTAGAATTTCAATCAATCATTTTTTACAAAGGCTTAAAATACAAATAAAGTAATATGCAAAAAAATGTCAACCAACAAACATAAAAACTTGTCACTTATGACTAAAGGAAGCGCATTGTAGGTGGAAGAAGACAATATTTGCCATTCTTTGTATTCTAACAACGGTCAGTACTAATTTATGTAAAGCGTTAAATGGTCATCTCAACGAATGCTATCTCTAAGGCTATTAACCAATATTCTAAAAAGTGTACATCCAAAATTTATACAGCTTTGATCTGATAGGGCTTGCAGTAACTTTGAAACAGACCTATTGAAAAACTTCAATATACTCAGTAGTCGCCAATCAAGAAAATGTAATTCAAATCTAGCATCTGAAGCAAGTTTGAGAGTTTTCAGCATCTGAAACACGTCTATTATTGTGCTTCCTTAGATGTGTCATCCATGCAAGTTTGCTTAGCATAGGATTCATAGTTACTTTGAGATGAAACCTGCATAGAAACTTATCTTTTTCACTCATCCGGATAATATAGGTCAGATTCAGCATCCGAAGCAAGCCTTGTAGTATGCATCCTTATGTGTATCATACAAGCAAGTTTGGTCATTAAAGGGCTCATTATTACATTGAAATGAAACCTACGTCAATAATTTAACCTGTTCATTCAACCAAAAAATGTAGGTCAAATTCAGCATCCGTATCAAACCCAGCTGTGTGCATCCTTAGATGTATCATCAATGCAAGTTCAGTCAACATAGGGCTCATATAAACTTGGAAATGAAATCTGCACCAAAACTTTTAACCTGTTCACTCATCCGGAAAATTTAATTCGATCCAGCATCCGAAGCAAGCCTGGTTGTATGCTTTCTTAGATGTATCAACCATAAAAGTTTGGTCTTTATAGGGCTTAAAGCTTCTTTTTTCAGTGAGTCAAATGGTGACGTTTGTCATACTAATTGTTAGTCCAGTATTTATATACTTGACTTGATGACGGATTTTCCGTTATTTCCTGATCATGACAATAAGCACACAGCAGTCGTGACCGGTCAGCAGGGATGCTCACTTTTCCATGGCAATTGATCCCAACTCTGATATTTCGGAGGTCTGTGTTTTCTCTGCTCTTATTTGTATTGTTTTGTGAACTTTGAAATATCCTTCTTGGAAATGAGACCAGCACCAAAAACATTAACCTGTTCAAACATCCGGAAAATGAAGGTCAGATTCTGCATCTGAAGCAAGCCTGGTAGAATGCATTCTTAGATGTATCTTTCGTGCAAGATTGGTCAACATAGGTATTAAATTTACTTGGAAATGAAAACTACACCAAAAACTGCACCAAAAAATGTTGACTTTCTCCAAAAACATTACCCTGATCATTTCTTTGCTGAAATAGCAGCAACCATATTGACTGGTAAAATGAAACACACAAGAATCATCTTCCATGCATGTCTAATCAATATAGGACATAGAATTACTTGAAAAAACTGCTCCAAAAAACTTTAACCCGACGCCGACACCGACGGTATTACATAAGCTTCCCAAACTTCGTGGAGGTGAGCTAAACATGTACGCAAACAGGAACATGCTTGAAAAGAGACCATTTTTGTAGATGATGCTTGAAATTTCATACACGTATCAAGGACAAAAGTATTCAAGTAATAGTAGCTTTAAAAGAATTGATGGACTAGCATTTTTAATCATTAACTCCTGCAATTTCAATATACCCTCACTATACAGATTGACATTCCGTGTATGGATTTTAATTGTTTCCATAGCTGATCACATCCCCTGCTCATACAGAGCTGCAATTTTACGACGATCATCCCAATTAAGCTATAATTTTTAACATGTCTAAAAAAGACCCTACCGCGATTATAATACACTTATGAATACTCTACTACGTTTCTCCTCCTGTTTTCGGTCTCGCTTTGATCATGGTAGAAGTGCGTCTGTGTGTGAAAGGAAGGGGGAGGTTATCGCGTAGACATATATTGCAACATCTCGCTTAAAACCGAAAAGACATAGGAAATAAGTAATATTTCTTGATATAGATTAACATTTTTAAGTAGAAGACTGCAATACTGCAGATATAAACCTATGCTTGGCAGTCAAGGTCATTGAGCAGTATGGGATTATTTTTTATGCCAACAACTATTGCAACAAAGGACCTTGGTTTAGATGGTCTCAACCAAAGGACCAATGTTCACGTCCCAAGTTGAGATTGGAACCCACCACGTAAGGATGAACTCCTAGCTTACTCAGCAACTTTAAAACATATAGGCTAATGGAAGTAGAGACATATTTATATAAATTACCTGTTCCCAGAATCTCCTAGTTTCTTGTACATTTATTTGGTGGTTTTCTCCAATTGGACAGCAGGAACACTCGATGTTTTCAAGTCCTAATTGACAAAGGTCCTCTACTAATGTAAACGACGTATCATTTTGGTCACAAAATATTTTTTGGCATTTGTATCCTCTCTGGAAAGTCAAATTTGTGTTTTCAAATGTTTGAGTGAGTTCATGTAGGCCCATGTCGATTAAACGACCTATTTCACAGGAGACTTCAGTTCTTATGTCCAAAGCGTTGACTTGCAACTGGATGTCTTTATCACAAATACCGAGTAAAACAGTGTGGTTTTTGTATTTAAAAACTGCTGCTGTTTGAAAAAGACATCTATCGGTTTTGTCCGGTACAACTTTCCATTTGAGAGAACTCACGCAATAAGCTACGAGCCTATAAAACACAAATATGGCAAATGATGTGTATCGAAAACACAGAATTGAGGAACATGCTTTTGCTTTAATGATGTCTTTTGTAAACGGCTTTTTGTTCATACAAGGCACATACCAAGACTGGCCTTTACCTATTTCACCAATACTGACCAACATTCGGAGTCTCTCCATATAACTCATTAGTTCCGTTTTGTACTCTATGTACGATGGCGCATTTGTTGAGTCCACTTTTTCATCTTTCCAGAGAGCTTCGACCAACTTACTGTTTAGTTCTCCCGTCTTGTTGAAATTTTCCCATTCTGTAATATGTTGTCTCTTGCAGTCTCTGTTGATATGCTTTTTATCCGCTATAAGCCTAGAGAATGCATCAGAAAACCATTGTAAACCGAGAATTGCGTGTGTGCGAGTCGCTTCACCATGAAAATACAATAGTATTCCATGATCATGAAAGAATGTTAAAAAATTCGTTATTTCTTCTTCGCTCTCTAGACGATATTGCTCAGGAACTTTTCTATTCATTTCCTGAATTTCCTCATAAGATATGATTGGTTTTCCAGACTCTCGTAAGAGGTGTTCTAGTAAGGCCCAAGATGAGCGAACTGGAATTTTTGTGTCCAGTTTATTTGACACTACTTCAACAAGGGCGTTCTTCAGCAACTGTAACTTTTGCGTTCTTTCGCCTTCATTTATGTTTATAAGTTCAAATGCATATTCGTTTTCTTCACTGCGATGATTGGACAGCCATGTTTTGTCGACCTCTGGTAAGGACCGCCATAGACATACGAAATAATCATCTATATCCTAAATTGATTAGAATTTAATATTATTATTAATTTTATTATTATTAAAAAGTTATAATATTTAATTAACATTTCCTTCTCCCATTTGTATCTTTATCATCTGTATCAATTTGAATAAAATCATAACAAGAGGCCCAGGGGCCACAGCGCTCACCTGAGCACATCAGCTAAGAAAAAACACATATCAGATCAGAACTGAAAGTTTAGTAACATTGTGGGGGAGGGGGGCTTGAATTTTAACCCCCATGGGATCATGATTTGAACGAACTAGAATCTACACTACCTGGGGATGATTCCATATAAATATTACTAATCATGGCTTTGAAGTACTTGATAGGGAGATTTTAAAAGGTTTCCCTAAATATTCCTATGTAAAACTTTTAACGACCATTATGGCCCCACCCTAGCCCCGGGGTCATGATTTGAAAAAACTTGAATCTACACTACCTGAGGATGATTCCACATGAGTTTCAACTTTCCTGGCCTAGGGGTTCTTGTGAAGAAGATTTTTAAAGATTGTTCTTATATATTCCTATATAAAACATTGATCGGCCATTATGGCCCCACCCTAGCCCAAGGGGTCATGATTTGAACAAACTTGAATGTACACAACCTGAGGATGATTCCACACGAGTTTCATCTTCCCTGTGCCTATAGATCGTGAGAAGAATTTTTTTCTATATATTCCTATGTAAAACTTTGATCGGCCATTTTGGCCTCACCCTACCCGCAGGGGTCATGATTTGAACAAACTTGAATTTACACTACCTGAGGATGCTTCCCTATAAGTTTCATCTTTCCAGGCACAGTCGTTCTTGAGAAGAAGATTTTTAAATCATACCATCAAATTTTCACTATTTCTTACTTATCTCCCCTTGTATAAGGGCGTGGCCCTTCATTTGAACAAACTTGAATCCCCTTCACCTAAGGATACTTTTTGTCAAGTTTGGTTGAAATTGGCCCTTGAAAGAAGTCTCAAATGTGAAAATTTAACGACAACGACAACAACGAAACCAACGACGACAGATAACGGACAAATTTTGATCAGAAAAGCTCACTTGAGCCTTCTGCTCAGGTGAGCTAAAAAGTCCTAAACCCTTTCTAAGTCTGGAAAAAAATGATATGAAGAGAAATTTACATAAGACAACATTATTAATGATTTGAAAATGAATATATTTTAAACTCTAAAAGAAGAAGAAATAATACCTAAAATAGAAATGAAAGTTTTGAGATCATTTCGAAGAAATTTAGTACACTTGCATTATAAAAGCTGATAAAGGCGGAGCTGTGTTTATTAAAGACATGAGCCTAATTATTAAACAAAAAGAATGAAT
This sequence comes from Saccostrea cuccullata, assembly GCF_032062105.1. Taxonomy (NCBI): domain Eukaryota; kingdom Metazoa; phylum Mollusca; class Bivalvia; order Ostreida; family Ostreidae; genus Saccostrea; species Saccostrea cuccullata. Next base: position 24,519 of record NW_026933792.1, read on the forward strand.
GTTTTCTTCAAAATTTTGCATATATGATATCTTTACCATAAATCATAATGGTTACTTCATAAATATTATCATACGTGATTCCTTAATTATCCATCAGAATTTTACATCTGATCTTAATTTCGTTGTCTTCTTTTATAAACTAAAATGAAAATTGTTTGGAGACATCGGAAATTATCATTGTTACTAATGATGATAAATATGCATAAATACACTCGTACATCTTCTGTTTTGCCATCTGTGTGCGTAGCAACAATAAGGACAGGTGCTTCAGGGCCGCCAAATGATTTAATAGAATTCAGCCAGAATTCTACATACTCTATCAAAAATGCAATGAAAAAAATTAAACATTACTTACCGGTATATTTTTTCGTAAAATGTTTTCTCTTTTTATATTTAATTAGTAAAATAGATATAAATTAAACATTAATTTCTGAGATCTAGACTTAAGAGATCAAATATTTCCCGGATTATATTTCGCCCACCGTTAAAAACGTATATGAAATAAAACAATATTTAAGGAAGACAACTACAATGTATTTTTAAAATGTAACTTTGCTTGAAAAATAATGTTTACAAAAAGAACATGCTCTTGCGTATCGAATAAACTGGGAGACATAACCCCAACATGCTTTTGATAAAGATATATAGTTTTATGAATAAGAGAACTTTACGGTGGAAAATTGAAGTCATCACGTTTATTAGAAAAGAGTATATTAAAAAAGTTCAAGTTAAATATGATATATAGAGTGGAAGTATGAATGGAAAAAAAGTACGATTTTAAAAATGTGTCGCTTGTTCTTCAGGAATTGATGTCAATTTTTTCATTTATACTCAGACTCAAAAGAAAGGTAACATCATAATTTTAAGGTGAAAAATCTATATGGGATACAACTATGTACAAAAAAATAGGACATCCTTAACTTTGATTAATTCGTTTATTGTATATTGTTTAACGTCCCTCTCCAGAATTTTCTCTCAAATTGACACGTCACCGTATGTCGGTGAAGGGCTTCAAATTTTGATCTTTACTTGGCACTCAGGACCATTGAGCAGTGAATGAGTTTTATCGTGCCAAAGCCTGCCTCGGTTTTTTAAAAGTCTCATCTGAAGGACCCTCTTTAACTTTGACAAATCAGTTATGTAGTGTATATTTAAATATGCAGTTCTCCTTTTCTTTATTTATGCATGCTTTCAGTTTCAGGAAGTATGTATAAGCATCACATCCGAAAAAATAAAGAGAGATTTTACCGCGAATATTAGTATATGAATTACGATTAACAGGAACAAATCTTAAAAATCCAATAATTTCATTAAACATGCTCTTATTTTTTATTTCTGTTAAGAGGGATAACAGACAACTTCCGGTAATAGGGTGAACATTCAACAGTTAAATAAGTGATTTAGCAAAGTAAAAGATGTCTTCACTATTTGGGGGTACAAAGTTATATCCCGTTTATAATCTTCACAAGGTGTTATGTTTTTTATGATTGGATGTATATTTCAAAATTTTTTAAAAGTTATTTATTTTAATAGGTGAGTGATCAGACAAATGAAAGATCCAGTTTCAAAATGTTTATGCAGTTGAAAAGAATTCACCAAGGTGTACCAGAATTTCAAGGTGAAAAATATCTTGAATTAATTTCCTTCAAAATGAGCTAAACACTTAGTTGATGGATGGAAAGACGAATGAATGGAGATCGACGATCGGAAGACGGACATGACACGCCAATCAAATTATCTTAAACAATTTACAGTGCAAGAAAATAATGTCAAGATTTCTTTAATTTATCCATCCCTTGAAATATTTGTTTGTCCATCCCTTGTGGTGTAGGGATTAATTATAAGAAATATTACATCATTGATAGATTTTCTATTCTTTTTTTATAAAACTGGTTGTGTTATACCTTGTCAAATTTCTATCAAATTAATCAATATCAGATTAGTCTTCACAGCTTATTCAATGCCAAATTAATTTTGAAAAAAAGACTGGCCATCATATGATATATGCTATAAACTGACAAACAGTTCTGTGTAATTCCCAAAGGATATAGATAAGACTCCTTGGTTAGAGATGCTCTAAAGAAATGATTGAGAGAGCTAGTCTTTCTACAATTATCTTTGACTCCGAAGAGATAAATTGAACTACACTTTCAATGCTAAATGTTTTTAAAACATAAAATATCCAATGATTTTATTTTCTTTGGGTCAAAGCGACCTACTTTTTGTGTAAGACATACCCAAGATGTATCAGCTGACAAAGATTGATACCTCTAGGTCTAAAAGTATGAATTTTATGAGTTGGACACGGGAAAAGCTAACAGACAAATGAAGAGAGACAGACGGACAAGAAATCTTTAACATAATGAGTCCCGTCAAAAGACGTGTATAAAAAAGTAAAAACAGAAAAAACAAAAATATACATGGGCCTTATGGGTCACCTGAGCATCATGCAAAAACATTTCATTGATTTTTTTTTTAGTCATGTTTTAAGCCAGGTGCTATGGGATTCAACATTTTGAAAGAGGTATCATTGATCATAATAACTATACCCATAGGCAGAGTTGGGGAACAAAAATGCATTTCAACTTATCAATAATAATCAACAAAAATCAGTAGTGCCCCTGCCTTACATGAACCCCTGACCTTTATGCTTTGATCCACACATTGCACAATTTTTGAAAAGGCACCCTTGCCTTTGGAAAAAAAAATATTTCATTATTCCAAGGAGCAGATTTCAAACAATTCATTCATTTTCAGTACATAAGTACAGCCCCTTCTTTGGTACCCCTGAACCTGGGGCCTTGAAATTTACAATTCTGGAAGATTAGGGCCCTTGCTCCTCATAACTATATAGGTAGTTCATCTGCTTAATACACAGGAAGAGAAGAAGATTTTCAAAGATTTAATGTATTTTCAATATATAACCATTAGAGATCCGCCCTAACACCAGAACCCCTGACCCTGGGGGCATTAAATTCACAATTTTGGTAGAGGCACTCTTGCTAATCATAACTATGCACTTAGTTTATTTGATACCCAGGAGCAGAGAAGAAGGTTTTCAAAGAATTCGAGCATTTTCACTATTTAATCTTTAAAACCCCACCATAACCCCAGAACCCTGGGGCCATAATTTTGGTAGAAGCACCTTTGCTGATCATAAGCATGCACTAAGTTAGTTTATTTAATACCCAGGAGCATAAAAGAAGATTTTCAATAAAAATAATGCATTTTAACTTTATACTTATTTACATGTAACTCCGCCCTAGCACTGGAACCCCTGATCCCAGGGCCATGAATTTCACAAATTTGGTAGAGAACTCAATGCTGATTACAATCATGCAAACAGTTTGACTGCTTGATGTCCAGGAGTAAAGAAGAAGATTTTTAAAGATTGATTAAATTTTAGGGGTTTTAATTTGACCCCACCACTTAGGTCCCAGGGGGCAGGGATCATGAAATTCACAATTTGTGTCTCCCTTCACCCATAGATGCTTTGTGCCAAATTATTTGAAATTGATTCAGTGGTTTCAGAGAAGAACCTGGAAATAATTAAATGTGTACGCACAACGCATGATGACGAACACGAAAACAGATAGCAATGAGTCACCTGAATTTTTTAAGTGACCTAAAAATAGAGATTCTTGAGAAGTGCTCCATTTTCTGTAAAGTTGATGCAAACTGAACATCGCACGAATTTTAATTCCTTAACTTTTAACTAATTATCTCTTTAAGCATTTGACTTAGAAGACTACCTTTGTATTTCCAAGTAGAAAAAACAGAACCCTTCTGGTCTTCTTCTTCTTCACCGAAGACAACTTCTTCAAAGCTCTTTGTCATGTCCATTACCAATATGTAAAAAGCCGATGATCTCATGTAAATTTGGTGACATGCGTAATATGCGAATTGTCCAGCGAAATCAATCATACTGACACTTATCTCGTTCTCCTGTGCATCTAATATCTTCTTGATTATTTCCGGGGAGAGTGTTTCAGCAACTGTGTCTTTGGCTGTAGTGTCTGAAGCTGTAGTACACTTATCTCGTTCTCCTGTGCATCCAATATCTTCTTGATTACTTCCGGGGAGAGTGTTTCAGCAACTGTGTCTTTGGCTGTAGTGTGTGAAGCTGTAGTACTGTGATCCTCTACCTTGACATCAGAGGTGAGGTTAATGCTGCTTTCTTCCGGCCCTATGTTTTCAGTATTCTCCTCACATATATCGTCTGTGTCATGCAGTTTACAATTATTGTCTGTGTTGTCCTTTCTTTTTGATCAGAAAGATCGCCTGTGTTGTCTTCTTCTATTCTATCAGCATCTTCATTATAATTGACATTTTTCTTTGCAAGCAAAGATCTTGGAACTCTGACCAAGAATTTTCGTTCAAGATTCTCTGTAGCTACAAAGAAATAAAAGGATTATAGAACAATATGGAATAACGAACATAATTCTCAAAGTCCATCAAACAATACAAAGAAGAGCTGAGCAAACACGGACCCCAAACATTCACAGGTGGGATCTGGTTCCATGGAGGGGTGAGCATCCCCTGTCAACGGGTCACATACGCCGTGTGCTCGTTGTCGTGATCAGGAAATAACGAGAAAAAAATCTGTCGTCCATTCAGTGTATAATTAATGGACTAACAATTGCTATGAAAAACGTCAGTCAGCATTTGACTCTAGTCAATGATAAATTGTATTTGCTGACAAGGTCATTGTATCGACCATAACAAGTACGAAATGATGATTTTAAACAAGACTGCTGATATTCTTGATTCATCAAGTTGACAATAATTTACCTCATTCAAGAAATCGTTCCTACGTAGAGCATGCTCTTGGGTATCGAATCAACTGAGATATATATACTCCGTATGCAGGTGATAAAGTTATATTTCTATTTAAAACTTTGATTCCGTATTTTGGCCGCGCCCTACGCCGGGGTCATGATTTGAACAATATAGAATCTACAGAACCCAAGCAAGCTTCCACGTAAATTTCAGCTTTTCTGGTCTACTGGTTCTTGGAAATAATTTAAAGACTCCACTCTACTTTTGTCTTTTCTTGATTATCTCCTCTTGTGAAGGGACTTGGTCCTTTATTTTAACATTTTCAAACTTCAATTCAAACCAAAAATACTTTTTATCAAGTTTGGTTAAAATTGGCCCAGTGGGTAGAAGTCAAACATGTGAAAAGTTAACAAACAGACAGACTTACAGCTGGTTGGACAGACAGCGGACAAAATGTAATCAAATAAGAGGCCCAATTTGGCTACATCGCTCACCTGAGTTACTTGGGTGATGCATTTCTTTACCAGATTTCCCCTCTTGCTATACCTATACAATCTAATATCTACACTATCCGAAGATGCTTCCACATAAGTTTCAGTTTCCAGGCCCAGTGGTTCTTGAGAAGAAGATTTTTAAAGATTTGTACTTTGTATTTCTATGTAAATTTTGGATTCCCTAATGTGCCCCACCCTACCCCCGGGCAGTCATGACTTTAACAATTAAATATTTACACTACCTAAGGATGCTTCCACATAAGTTTCAGCTTTCCTGGCCCTGTGGTTCCTGAGAGGAATATTTTTAAAGATTAGTTCTATATACATATATTTCTATGTAAAAATTTGGATTCCCTATTGTGGTCCCGCCTTACCCCCGGGGGTCATGATTTTAACAATTTAATATCTACACTACCCCAGGATGCTTCCACATAAGTTTCAGCTTTCCTGGCCCAGTGGTTCTTAAGAAAAAGATTTTTAGTGACACACCCTATTTTTGTCTTTTCTTGATTATATCCCCTTGTTAGGGGACTTAACCCTTCATTTTAACAATTTAATTCCCCCTTCACCCAAGGATGCTTTGTACCAAGTTTGGTTGAAGTCGAAAATGTGAAAAGTTTACAGACGGACAGACGGACAGACGGTCAGACAGCTAGACAGACGGACAGACGACGGACAAAATATCATCAGAAAAGCTCACTTGAGCCTGTGGCTCAGATGAGCTAAAAAGCTCACTTGAGCCTCGGAGGTTTTAATTGGGGACCCAGTCCCCATCCCCTGTGTCTAAAAAATACACAAAATTTGATAAATCAATGGGTATTTTCATGTGGCTGAAGACCCCTATCCTGAAGGCAAACTGGTCGCCCTCCCTTTTCAAGTTTTCTGGATCTGCCACTGTCAGAGAACATGGTAGTTAGATTTCCATCAACATCTTTTTCAAGTAAAATATCCAAATATGAAACATATGTGTCTGAATCTGTGTTATCTTTTATGTAAAGCTCACCGGAATACATCATTGGAAGACTATGGCTCAGGTGATGTAATAAACCCCAGAAAATTGTATTTACACCGAAAATGCAGCCTTAGTAACTATTCCATGAATATCTGAACTACCATCCAGTTAAACTTAAATTAGTAAGAACATTTTAGAATTTAACTGAAATAGTGAGTAAAGTATTTTTTACCCAGTAAAGACCCATCTGTCACTGTAAATATATGTTCGTAAACTTGAAGTCCTCTTGTTGATTTTATTTCTTTTATTTCTTTGACACTTTTGCCAATAAGACTGTAGAGGGGTGTTGTTTTCCCAGCTCCACCACATCCAACCACAAGTCCTCTAGCATGTCTTACTGTTGTAACTTCTGTTCGCATGTGTTGTAGAAGATCTTCTTTAGGATTGTCAAGACCTGCTCAAATCGATATTTATAATTTTACTTAATTAAAATATACCTAATTTTTTTTTATTAAATTATTATTTTCTTAAAATCAATAAAAACAACTAAAAGTCAAATGGTTTGTACTTTAAACAAACGAAAGAGAAGTGGCAGTTGGGACTTTAAACTTCACAACAGCAATAAACAGAAAAATGATCTTTTATCTCAATGTACAATACTTGCATGCCATAGAATACATATACTGTAATAAACATAAAACTGTATTTTGAATAGCGTATTTTAAGTATTTCACAGACATTACTATTTTTAGTAAACACGACAACACTGTTTATTGAAATCAAAAAAAAAAAAAAAAAAACAATTCACAGAATTATGTTCCTACGTATCTACGTGTAGTCTAATTGTGTGCCAAGTTATATTGAAATCAGGGCAAAACTGTAGGAGTAGCATTTCAACATCAATGTATTTCACAGAAATTTCTATTTATATTAACAATGGCAACACCGTTCGTTGAAATCAAAAACCTAAATCAGAATTATTTATCTTTGCGTAGTCTACTTGTGTACAAAGTTATACTGAAATCAAACTAAAACTGTAGGAGGAGTAGCATTTCGAAAAATTGTTTACAGACAAATGGACAAACAGATGGATGACGGATGTATTACTATCGGATAAGTTCTTCTGGTGTCTGACAACTAGAGTTAAAAACTTGTTTTTAGAACCAACTACACATTCATTCAGTAAATATTATTCCAATAAAATTGTAGCCATATACTCAAAATTCGGACTTTAATGATTATACGTGTATATTATATTTGTTTTCATATTTATCTATTGTGTCCAAACATAAAAGAAACCAAAAATATAATCAGAATGCAATTAATTATAAATAATTTAATTTCACTAGTATCACCAATTGCATTGCCTGGATCATTCCGAGGAACATATAGACGTCGTGCATAGTATTGGGGTTTGAAATTGCGAAACTTGTAACACTGTAAACGACGGGCGTTAACTTTTGGTCATTTTATCGTTTTGGCTACATGGATTTTTTTTCTGGCAATGTGTATCAAGCTTCTATAACTTCCTGTGATGATGTCACACAACATTCATTAATAAATTTCTAATTTATAGACTGTTCTGACTGTTCGTAAAATAGGAAGCGGTCCGTAATATGCCGTAATCTTGACAAATTACAAGAAAAGATAGAATATTTGATAAAGATTTTTTTTATAACTATGACAGGTTCTCTTTGTAAAACTAAGTTAATAAATGAAATGTGCAAATCAAGAAGTCGTAAAATGTTTCTTTAAGAAATTATAAGCAAGCAGTAGGGACGATTAATAGAGTGATTTTGATGTCTAGTCGGTTTTGTTACTACAACACAAATATGCGTATTATGGTATTTAACCAAGCGTATAAAACCAATGTGAGCTGTATTCTTTACTGGGAAAGCTTTTAACAGATAAAATATAATTTTTAAAATGTGCAAATAAATAAAATTTTGTATTTAAAGAAACATTAAAAAATAAGACTTTTTTAAGAAAACAGGAGCAAAAATTGAATGTCTAGTCTGATTTGTTACGACGTGAATTTTTGACGTATACAATAACGTCAGAAACATATAATTTGACGTTACAAAATCAGCCCCAATTCTGTGCACGACATCATAATATTTTGTATAACATAACTTGCTTACGTCACAATGACTGAGTTACTTCTAAAACGTATTACTCCGCTTGACGTTATTTTTAAAATATGCTATATTTGAAGCTTTTTGCGGGTGAAAAAATTGTCTCATTGTTTACTTTGAAATTAATTATAAGGAATGAAGCTTATTTCAAGTTATGTTATACAATATAACATAACTTGGGGCAGTTGACTCTTTTTTATAAACCGCTTCGCGGGTTATGAAGCGAAAACTGCTCCAAGTTAATGTTATATCGTACACTAACATAATTTGAAATAAGCGTCATTCCTTAAGTATTAAGTCGCAATAAATGATATAAATTCCAAAAAAAAATTCAGTCAAGATTAATTTAACTTTGAACGTCCACTTTGAATATAAGTGATGCATGTGTCTAAATTCAATTCATTTTTTATGCAGCCAACATTTACTCGAGGAATTAAAGATTTAAATGGTATCGTTTTTTGTGGTTTGATTTTTATCCGACTATCAGTTTTCAAAATATTAGCAACTATCGTCGCCATCAATAAGACGCATGTCTTTTCACACATATCGAAGCGGTTTGATGATCAAGACTCAATTTCATTGTTTACTTTATATATTTCCCGGGCGAAAATTGATGGTTACATGAATGTTTTCTTGTTTCAATATAGTTAGAAGTAAAGATTGGCATTATGATACATACATGGACTTGAAGTTCTTTCTTCTTTGTTGGCAAGCTTTTTCATTTGTTCCTGCTTAAAGAAGAAAAAAATCTTTTATAACCTTAATAAATTCAACAGGTTCACATTGATTCAACAAATTCAGCATATTCAAGATTAAAAAAAAATGTTTCCTGACTTATATGAAGCAATAACATTTCATTTGAATATATAATAAAAAATATAATTTTTTTTCTGGAAGTTATTGAAAGAGTAAAGTAGTCAGGCAAAACACTAGATATCATTGAGATGGTGTCCATCCCAAGGGCCTCGCTTATATCAATGAACATGAAAGTTTAAGGTAGCTGAGAAGAGTTTATTTTTGAGTCTAAAGGGGACAAAAAGTAACTTCTCTCTGAACAAATGATAAAAACAAAATAACTTTTAAAAATGTCTTTAAAAAAATCGTTGCATATCCTCTATTAAAATATGGAATGACAATCACAAGTGTTTAGTACTTTAAGTTAATTAATAAAATGTGAGGCTGACTGGACTAAAGGGAAAAAATTATACATAGAACAAAGATTTTCAACAGATAGGCTACACCTGTATTTTTGATCTTGACCTAAAACATCGTTCAAGGACATTGCACATCCATTGACAAATGACACTCTATGAGTGAAGTATGAGCCACATTGGACCAAGGGGAGAGAAGATAAGCCCTGCACAAGAATTTTTTTTTTATATAATTCTGTTTTGACCTTAACCTTAGACCTAAAAACACTGTTCAAGGTCACTACAAACCCTTTACCTAAAGGCACTCTGTTGGTGAAGTATGAGCCAGATTGGACCAAGGAGAGAGAAGATATGCTCTGGACAAGAGATCTCGGACGGGCAAACGGACAGAAGGACGAATGGACAGCTAGAGGGTCCAACGGACAGACTGATCATCATAAAACGCCCACCGAGTAGGGCCCTGATGAAATGTTAACAAAAGGGCCATTCGCCACAATGCTCACCTGAGTCACTTTGGCCATGCTGTTCTTCACCAGATTTCCCCCTTGTAATATAGGAATATTGAACTTATATCAGTGAATATTGGCATAAGTTGGCCAGCCAATGAGTGCCAATATTCGCCGATATAAGTTCAACAACTCCTTTATTATATAGCTAAAACATTTCTACATAATTTTTATAAATAATTTCGACTATAAAAATGAATGATTTTTCAGTATTGGTATTCAAGTTAACGTCTGCCCTGTTAGCGTTCAATACCGTGTCTTTCCGATGACCCTACCAAGCGTTGTGATTTGCTTATTTAGGTTTTAATGGGTCTAATACCTATTATTTTTAATAAATTATTTTATTTTAGTGTGAAAAATAAACACATCTTACCTAGATATCGCTTCTTTTCCTTAATTTAGCTCTTAAAATTTGATCAGACGACTTTTTTGTTTACAACTGGGCGTTTGATATTGAACAGGTCGGAGAGGATTCTTGAAATCGGGTATTATCCTTGAAATTACATATTATACCCAATATTAGGGTATCGTTGAATCCACGAAATCGGGTATTACGTGCAACTTTCTATAAAAACTAAAGAATAAAGCATCGGCGCATTATGCCAGTTACTATTACTTGTATACATCAGTATCTTGTGGATTTATTTAACCTTATTCATACGGTTATCAAATAAGTTTAAAATCACACCACAAACACTGCTAGTGTAACAAAGAGGACACAATGGCGTTATTTGTTTTTCAATATAATTTCTAACAAGAGGCGCAGGGGCCATATCGCTTACCTGAGCAACTGGCTAGAAAAAAAAAACATATCAGATCAGAACTGAAAGTTTACTGAGGGGAAGGAGGGGGCTTGAATTTTAACCCCCAGGGGGTCTTGATTTGAACAAACTAAAATCTACAATACCTGAGGATGATTCCCTATAAATATCACTAAGCTTGGCTTGGAGGTACTTGAAAAAAAGATTTTAAAAGGTTTCCCTATATATTCCTATTTAAAACATTTATAAGCCTTTTGGCCCCAACCTATCTCAGGGGGTCATGATTTGAAGAAACTTGAATCTACACTACCTGAGGATAATTCCACAAGAGTCTCAACATTCCTGTCTCAATGGTTCTTGAGAAGAAGATTTTCATATATATATTCCTATGTAAAAATTTGATCTACCATATTGGCCCCACCCTACCCCCGGGGGTCATGATTTGAACAAACTTGAATTTACACTACCTGAGTATGATTCCATATGAGTTTCATCTTTCCTGGCCCAGTGGTTCTTGAAAAGAAGATTTTTTAAAATATTTTTTCTATATATACCTATGTTAAACTTTGATCGGCCATTTTGGCACCACCCTACCCCCGGGGGTCATGATTTGAACAAATTTAATCCACACTACCTGAGGATGATTCCACATGAGTTTCATCTTTTCTCGCCCAGTGGTTCTGGAGAAAAAGATTTTTAAAGATTTTTCCAATATATTCCTATGTAAAACTTTGATTGGTTATTTTGACCCAACCCTACCCCCCGGGGTCATAATTTGAACATTCTTGAATCTACACTACCTGAGAATGATTCCACATGAGTTTCATCTTTCCTGGCCAAGTGGTTCTTGAGAAGTAGATTTTTTTAAAATGCTGTTAATTTTTCTCTAATTCATAATTATCTCCCCTTGGAAAAGGGTGTGGCCCTTCATTTGAACAAATTTTAATCCCCTTTACCCAAGGATACTTTATTGCAAGTTTGGTTGAAATTGGTCCAGTGGTTCTTGAGAAGAAGATAAAAATATGAAAGTTTACAACAACGACAACGGCGTCGACGACAACAACAGACAACGGGCAAATTTCGATCAGAAAAGCTCACTTGAGCCTTTAGCTCAGGTCGTTTGTCTTTATTATCCATTAAAGTATTCCATATACTTAATTTTCTAATTCGTACACTATTCACAAAATGTAAAAGTTAAAAGATATTAAACAAATTATGCCGTGTTATGTATTTTTATTGATAAATGTATGGCGTCCCTTTCACGTGAAATATAAATTATTCCTAACAGTTAGAGAGTACAGTATTAGCGAGTCATAATTGTATATCTCTGCCATAAAAGAATACCAACATTATAATAAAGAGGAAAATAAAATAATTTAAATAAATACCCACGGGAAAACAGTTTGAGAATGGCTAATTGAAGACGAGTATCTTTTTTGTCAATTTAGCATGGAAATTTTATTCAAAGACACCATAAAGTTTTTGTTTGAATTTACATCGACACAAGATATGCAATTTTACCTTTATTTTATGTATTTGTGTGAAAATTGAGAGCAAGAAGTCACATGAACAGGATTTTTTTAAGGGGGGGGGGGCAAATAAACGTCGAATGTGTACATCTTTTCATGAGCTTATAATAATTTGAATTTCTCGATATAGATCGAGGTACAGTCATATTGAAATATGAATCATAGTGAAGTTTCCACATTTTTTAAAATAGTTTTTACGTTTATGAACATGTTAATGAACAAACTGAAATAACGGAGTGATCAATTGCCTTGGAAACTCTTGTCTTACATTTTGGGAATATAATTCCTCATCGGACATTAAAATTTCCTAAAAATTGTAGCCACTACCTTTCTTTATTATACTATTTGATAGACGGGGTAAATTTCACCTCTTTACCTTCTATAGTTTTTTTTTTTTATATCGCTATCTGATACCTCATTATAATACAATAAAACTCGTTTAGTACGAACACGGATATAGCGAATTTACGGATATAGCGAAGTCATTTTGGATCCCCAGCTATATAAATTTAATGAATTTCTTATACTGTTATAACGAATTACGGATATAGCAAAGTGATTTTATAGGTCCCAAAGACTTCGTTATAACCGAGTTTTACTGTATGCTAATACAACGCACTATCTGATTGGTTCTAGACAAAATGTCACAGTTTTCGTTTAGTTATTTTATCTATGATATTTATTACTTATGGCAGTAACATTTCCGAATACTCATCCATAATGAAAAAAATGTTTTGAAAAAATAAACATGAATTCTATTTACCTGTAGTTAGTCTGGTACAATTTTTAGAAAATGATACCACTTACGGCAAATAATTATTATTTGGTCCAGCATAGTTTTTAAACCTATTTCGGGTATGCTGAATCCGAAAAAATATGCTGGCCTTCATGCAAATGGCGCTAAGTAGGTCAAAATGGCGATTCAAAATGGTGGACATGATTTTTTTTTCTTATTTTCTCCCAATATCGTTCAAAAAGGAGAAGTAATGTGTGAATATCTCACTGAGTGTAATACAAGTATAAAATGATAAAAGAATGCTAACATTATTAGTATAACCCAGGATTTTACATTTGCAAATATCCATACACTGCAGTTTTGTATTTTTTCCCCTACATCTGACTATTCTACAATTGAATGATGGTGCAGCTGTAAGTTAAAAGTCAATTCTGCAGTGTATGGATATGTGCAAATGTAAAATCCTGAACAAAGCAAAATATAAACAATAGACAAATAAATCAGAGAAAATTCGAATTTAGTGTAGAAACGACTAAATTTTCTGCGTTTAACTAATAATGTTAGCATGTTCAATTTTTTTTAAAATAGTTTATTACACTCAGTTAGATATTCACTCATTACTTTTCCATTTTGAACGACATTCAGAGAAAAATTAGAAAAATTGGATGTCCGCCATTTTGAATAGCCATTTTGGCCTACTTAGCGCCATTTTCATGAAGGCCAGCATATTTTTTTGGATTAAGCGTATTCGAATTAGGTTTAACAAACCATGCTGGACCAAATAAAAATTATTTGCCGTTAGAAATTATTTCTAGCCTTCTGTTTTAAAAATCAGGACCAGGCTTAGTCTCATATTGTGTTAGAAATAACAGGTTGCTTAATTTTTGTTTACCTATATGATTTTTTTTTATGAGTAAATCTTCCCTACAATTAAAAATATATAACTGATCGTGACAATCAAAGACATATAGCAAAAAATTTGCATTAACATTTAATTCAATAATTGCGAAGGAAGAGGTCTTTGGACACATGTAGAACACAATCGAGGTTGTTTTGTCAGAGGTGGTCAAGATGCCTTTAGCCCCCCCCCCCCCCCCTTTTGCCAAGAAATGGTAAAATATTGATGACCTAGCAAAATTAAACGATCAACAGTTATGTTCTCTTATAAGCTGTTTTCCTGAAACTATCACTGTCTTTGCTAAAATGCTGAAGACATATTCTGCAAATATGTATGAATGAAAAAAAAAATCAAGAAAAACAAGAGGCCCACGGGCCTTATAGGTCACCTGAGCATTATGCAACAATTTTCCAGTTATTGAATTTGATTCATGTTTTAAGCCAGATGCTATATGACATTCACAATTTTGAAAGAGGCACCATTGATCATCATAACAATACACTTAGCTGCTGCTTAGCTTGGTAACTGAATACCCATATGCAGGGTAGGGGAACAAAAATGCATTCCAACTAACCAGTAGTGCCCCTAACACTGTGACATAAACCCCTGACCCTAGGTCCACACATCGCACAAATTTCAAAAAGGCACCCTTAATATCAAAAAATAAATAAATGTTTTATAAATACAAAAGAGCAGATTTCAAACAATAAATTCATTTTCAGTATATAAGTAGAGGAGCGAAGAAGAAGATTTTCAAAGAATTCATGTATTTTTACTATATATAATCTATAGAGCCCCGCCCTAACACCAGAACCCTTGAGCCATAAAATTCACAATTTTGGTTGAGGCACTCTTGCACATCATAACTATGCACTTAGTTGGTTTATTTAATACCTAGGAGCAGAGTAGAAGATTTTCAAAGAATTCATGTATTTTCACTATATAATCAATAGAGCCCCCCCCCCCCCCCCCCAACACCAGAACCTTTGACCCTGGTGCCATAAAATTCACAATTTTGGTAGAGGCACTCATGCTCAACATAACTATGCACTCAGTTAGTATATTTAATACCCAGGGGCAGAGAAGAAGATTTTCAAAGAAATCATGTATTTTCACTATATATAATCAATAGAGCCCCGCCCTAACACAAGAACCCCTGACCTTGGGGCCATAAAATTCACAATTTTGGTAGAGGCACTCATGCTCATCATAACTATGCACTTAGTTAGTATATTTAATACCCAGGGGCAGAGAAGAAGATTTTCAAAGAAATCATGTATTTTCACTATATATAATCAATAGAGCCCCGCCCTAACACAAGAACCCCTGACCCTGGGGCCATAAAATTCAAAATTTTGGTAGAGGCACTCTTGCTCATCATAACTATGTACTTAGTTGGTTTATTTGATACCCAGGAGTAGAGAAGAAGATTTCCAAAGAAATAATGCATTTTCACTATATACTTATTTATCACCGCCCTAGCACTAGAACCCCTGACCCCATGGCCATGAATTTCACATTTTGGTAAAGGACTCAATACTGATTACAATCATGCAAACAGTTTGACTGCTCGATGTCCAGGAGTAAAGAAGAAGATTTTTAAAGATTGCATTAATTTTAGTGGTTTTGGCCCCACCCCTCAGGCCCCAGAGGGGCAGGGAGCATGAAATTCACAATTTTTGTTCCCCTTTACCCATAGATGCTTTGTGCCAAATTTGGTTGAAATTGGTTCAGTGGTTGCAGAGAAGAAGCTGAAAATGTTCAAATGTTAACACACGACGGACGACGAACGACGGACGACGGACGACGAACGACGGACGACGACGGACGAAAACGGATAGCAAAAGTTCACTTGAGTTTACTCAGGTGACCTAAAAAGAGAAAGAGGATTTTTTAGCCGAAATTTTAGATATTTTTATCATTACATTATTTATACATTCATAAATAAATTTGATTATATGCACCAGATGAATGTGAAAGTAATTAATGATGCATAATTAAATACGATAGAAAATCCCTTGTTTATACATGGCATCATATCTTGTGTGTGAAATGTGTTTCCGTATAATTTTACTTATTTACAAATTGTTCATGTTTGTCGTGTTTATGTGGAATTATTATAAATTCCCGAATTCTGATAATATACAATTCTGCTGTGTTGGTAATGAACGTTAGGAAGATCCATATACTTTCAACATAAGGAAAATTATAAGCAAATCGAACGCCTTTTTGTGTGCAGATCATGAAATGCACTGAGCTCCATGTGTATTAGACATTTACAGAGTTCGCGGTCTCGAGCTTGTACTCGTACACGGATATAGGGATCCTTAGTGGGTGCGTGTCAAAAAGCAATTTTCATGCTGAATAGATAATCTTATTAACACTCATAAGTAGATATATACTACCCCTCTCTAATTTAATGAGAGTAAAACATTTAAAATGTTTAGAATATTTACACTGTGTATTACAATTTGACACACGATACGTCTCAGACTTTTCAACCTTTCATACGACCCCTCTTTGTAATCAGCAGGCAAAGTCCGAGTCCGAGTTTGAATTCGCTATTCTGAAAATGTCTTTTTGTTGTCTTGACGCCAAAATTCTTACCTGGCTAGAGATACCTTTAGAAAACATGTGTATCTAGATTAAAGTTAACTCAGTAACATTAGTCATCGCATTGTTTAACTTTTATTAGGTGATTACACCTCCTATTCCAGATTTCGCTGATTCAACGATACCCTAACATCGGGTATTGTACGAGATTTCACGGATAAAACCCGATTTCGAGTATTCCATCCGACCTGTTGAACGCCTGTATTCGGAATGTTTTGGGCATACTTATATGCGTAATACAAAGTCAGCGTCAATAAAACATCAATATATGAACGCTAAAATTCACCAGATTTTGGGTAGTATTTTATTAGAGACTATTTATTAGCTATATAATAAAACCTATTCTGGTCCCACACTACCCCAGGGTCACGATTTGAACTATTTAGAAGTTATACAATCACAGGATGCTTTCAAACAAGCATTGTTGGTCAGCATTTTTGTTGTCAGCATTCTTGGTCCAGTGGTTCTTGAGAAGATTTTTAAAGATTGTTCCTATATATTTCACCGACTTGAATTCCCTGATGTGGCCCCACCCCGCCCTAATTTTCACTGTTTTTAGTTTCAAAACAATTTGTAAAATAAAGTTCCCACGGAAAGAGGTCTGAATATATCTTAAGTTTTGCAATTTTACTTTTAGAAAATTTGAAAAATTGCTTTTTGGGGTCCGAAAGAAAATTGAAACCTTACAAATATGTAAAGAAGGCATAAAATGGACCACTGGAAATTCACAGAAGTGGGATCAGGTGCCTAGGAGTAAGCAGCCCTTGTTGACCGGTCGAGTCACACCACAGGGAGTGAGCCTTGTGAATTGATCAGAAAGACAAAAATTTCCTTAGTCAAATTCAGTATAAAAGCTTACTTTCAGACCTCAGTACTGCTGATTTCAGTTTTAAATTCATGGTTTCCCATTTAAAGCTGACTTACCATTTTAGTCATTTGTATCAAGTCATCGTCTGTTTCCCCTCTGATCGTCATTTTTTTAATAGCAGAAAGCTGGTCCAGGTACTTTTTTCCAGTGAAGGTTTCAAGTCTTTTGCATATATCTGACATCATTAACCAGGTGTCATCGAATTCTGTCTGAGGGGTGGAGGCTGAGCTCACGTGTGCAGTCAAACTGTTTCGGATGGACCTAATTCTCTCGATATCATCACCAACTGTTACCTCTCCTGCTGCAGGCTCATTTCCCCATTTTCCTTTTGATGGTTTAGGGATAGTTGAACAAATGTTCCTGATCAATGCGTATGTTAATGAAATGTCAAAGTTTTTATATCCCAAATGTGTAGCATCTATCAAGAGTTGTTCTTGTTCTGGGCGTAGTCTTTTGTGAAAATTTGGTGATGCTTTTACTTTGTTGAAAACCATGGAAGGGGGAACCTCTATCTCTAGTATATCTCTGTATGCCTCATTTAACACATTGTTTGTTGCCATTCCAAGTTTGTCAAATCTAGCTCGGCCAGTCATCGTTCTCTGATAAAAATAATTCAGTTAATTATTTACAATGAATCAGTAACTTGTTGGATATACTTCTTAAGCCTCTATGATGTATGATTTGAATTTGATAGGCCACATTCCAGATACAGTTGAACTAAATACTGAGATGGTTAATTTTGATGTAACGAGCCTCTATACCAACATACCGCATACACTTGGACTGGAAGCAATTACTTTTAGAATCGACAAATACCATAGTCAAATTAATGAAAGATTTTCCAGATAATTTATGCGAAAAGGAATAATAAAGTGTTAAGGTGCGGTCACATGGTACAATTTTTCATCTGATTTTCATTCGACTTGCTCA
The DNA here is from genome assembly GCF_032062105.1 of Saccostrea cuccullata. Taxonomy (NCBI): domain Eukaryota; kingdom Metazoa; phylum Mollusca; class Bivalvia; order Ostreida; family Ostreidae; genus Saccostrea; species Saccostrea cuccullata. The sequence goes on from NW_026933792.1 coordinate 42,871, forward strand.
GGTAAGTCGAATGGAGTTGATTGGATAGGTGGTCACACGATCCGATTTTACGCTCGATTTACAAACGATTTTCAGCAAGAAATGAAACAGGTACTTGTTATTACTTTTTGGATAGAAGTACATAAATTTCTGTTCAAAGACGTCTCTGTTCTGTCGGGATATAAAGAATGGGGAAAAACCCCTCAATTTAATATTACGTCATTTTACCCCATTATGACGTTGATGTTGACGTAGTGTACACGGTACACATGTCAATGATCACTCAAAAGTAGATGATCAATCGAAGTTTATTACTTTCTACTTCGCCATAAAGAAAATCTGCAATATATTTTGGTCTACCAACAACGGTAAAATAATATGCATTACAAAAGTTAACTCTGTATGATAGGTCAGTCGTTGATGAAAAAAGTATAAATGAATAGGCGAGAAACAGTTTTTACCCAATCTCTGTTGATTTTTCCGTGAAATCTTGGCTTACGATTGGTTGAAGTCTGTCACGTGCAGGCGGTGGATTACTTATACCCGGTCAGTTGTAAATCAATACCCGGTCAGTAAATCTATACCCGGTCGATGTATAACGTCACAAACACAAACATGACGTCATAATAGGCACAGTATAAGCGCGATAAGGCTCCGCCTCGCCAGGTATGAAATTTACTAACCAGGTATCATCCTTTACCCCACCTCTGTCGATTTTCTCGTGAAATCCTGGCTTACGATTGGTTGAAGTCAGTCACGTGAAGGCCGTGGATTTCTTATACCCGGTCAGTTGTAAATCCATACCCGGTCAGTTGTAATCTATACCCGGTCGATGTATTACGTCACAAACACAAACGTGACGTCATAATAGGCACAGTATAAGCGTGATGAAGGATTTAGCAGAGAAAACCATTTATAAACTACAGATAAAACGTAAATGTTACATCGGTGGGGTAAATTCGTTACATAGTCTTTTAGTGACAGGGTATGGGATGATACCTGGTTAGTAAATTTCATACCTGACTCGGCTCCGCCTCGCCAGGTATGAAATTTACTAACCAGGTATCATCCCATACCCTGTCACTAAAAGACTATGTAACTAATAATACCCTGTCACTTAAAGACTATGTAACTAATAATACACTGTAAGACGCTCTTCAAGAGAGGATAAAAGCGGAACAAAATTATTTTGTAGTTACTTAAAGGATAGACTATTTTCTTTATTAAAAATAAGATTTTAAAAAGTATAAATTCTACTGAGAGTATGTAAATTAACTGATTATTGAAATGTTTTAAGGAAATTTGTAAGAGAAATAAGTGTTCCCCTTCCCTTCCCAAATCATTCACATCGGAAGCAAATTGAAAGGGGGCCGGGCTTGACTAAATGGAAGAGAAAAAAAAAACTTACAAGCAAAATTTGACAAGCAAAAAAAATGTGTCCATTGGTCAAATACAAAAAACCATAATTCGTTAGAAGGGGGAGGGGGGCTCGAACTTCTTTCAGTGTTTTTTTTTTTTACAAACACTAGGCCTACCTCTTAACTAAAATGCAACTTATGTCTTAAAAGGGGGGGGGGGGCTAAACCTACATCCCAATGTTTATTGCCAATATTATGTCCATCTTTCTAAAAAAAAAAATAAGTGGGGGAGGGGGGCTAATTCCTCCAGGTTCTGACGCCTTTAACAAAAATACCATCACTTAGATTAATGTACATGTAATACGTTGTATTCGCATGTATTTGAATTAAAGCGTTCGTCATCAATAGATTATTAACTTATTCAAGATTAATATAAAAATAAATCGATAATATATTTAAAACTGTTAACTTTAATTTTCTACAATTCGGAATTTCAGGTACAGAATGAAATTGTCGCTTGGGGTTTCTACTATATAATTGCTATGTTTTGTAGATACCGGTAGTAATTAACAGCGATATAAAAAATTGTGTGAAAGATCTTTATTTCAATCACTAATAGGTACAGGGTATGCTTATTTTAAAATACCCCAATTTTTTTTATAATATTCACGAATTGAATGAAGTGTATTAGTATTCTATTAAATTCAGCTCTTAGATAACCGAAAAAATATTTGTGATAAATCACAAATGCTAAAAACACGAATTTAAGTACTTGCAAACTATGGTCGAAGAATACATGATATTTTTGTATATGCATGTACTAGTAATTTTTCTCTTCCATGATTGATTTTGGGTTTAAGAGATTTCTTTTTATTTCACTACATAGGTGTATTTATATATAAAAAGTTAAAAACTTGTTTATTTTTTTATTTCGTGTCGACTTTCCAAACAACTTTCAGACCCTGCTTTCGACCTTTCGACTTGGATGGTCACACAGTAAGATTTTAGTCGAAAGCAAATCGGATGGAAAATTTGATGCAAAAATGGCATCGTGTGACCGCACCTTTAGAGAACAAAAATTTTTCTTTTGTCAGAAGAACTTTTCTACAAATAAAGGGAACAGCCATGGGCACCGAAGTTGCCCCAACCTATGCGACTCTAGTTCTCGACGTGTTTTAGAAGAAAAAAAATCATCAATGATTGTTTTTTTTCTGGAACAGATCAAATGAAGATTTACAAGAATTTCATACTATTCTTAATAATCTACATCAGTCTATTAAATTTGTGGTGGAAAAGAGCAGATCAGAACTACCCTTTTTAGATATCCATATAATTAAGGAGAGTCTTAAAATCCTAACAGTTTTTTACAACAACAAGAGGACCAAGGGCCTTGAATCACTCTTCTGATAAATCTTACAAAATATCACTTCTTTTTGAAGCCTCAAACTCTAAGCACAGTAAAACTCGGTTATAGCGAAGTCCTTGGAACCTGTGAATGTTGTTCGCTATAACCGTAATTCGTTATATCCGTATGACGCATTCGTATAACCATTATAGCGAATTCGCAATATGCATGTTTTCCTTCAAGTATTACTATCAAATATGTTACAGTACCCGCATCGTTATTCTTTACAGAATACACGATACGATAGGATACACGCACGATACGATAGGATACACGCACGATACGATAGGATACACGCACGATAGGACAGGATACACGCACGATAGGATAAACGCAACACACGATAAACGCAAAACACGATACACGCAAAACACGATAAACGCAAAACACGATAGACCTGATAAACGATCTTCACGATAGGATAAACGCAAAACCTCATAGGATTGTTTCAAAATGCGGAACGTTTTCTGACAAGACGAAAAGATTATTTTGAATTAAATTTAAAGATTAAAATTAATTTATTTAAATTAATTAAATAAAATTATTAAATTTTAATTTAAATACTTGCAGAGCTTCAAATCTGAACTATAAAGTACATTTAATTATTATAAAAGAACCTGAGATCTCTCTATTAATTTTACAAAAGTTGTTTATTTATATAATTGATAGTGATTAAATGGATTTTCATAAAATGGAGAATGTATTTTTTTTAATTTCTTCTCAAGGGTGTGAATTTTGAAACTCTATAAACAGATTTAGTATTTATGAAAAATATACATTTTAATTTTCTATCTAATAAATTTATCTACAATTACCAAGTTATTTCACGGAAGAAATTTACGCAATAAATTAAATATTTGTATTTAATGTCTAAAGCTTACAATCTGCGATGTATCCAAAATCGCAATTAAATATTTATATCTTAGAAAATAATACAAGTAGAAGACCGGCCGAAAGAAAGGTTTAAAGAAAACGGCTTTAACAAAATTAATAAATTTAACATGATAGATCTATCAAAAACGAAATATTTCAAGATAATTAAATTTCCTGAATAGAAATCTAAATAATTATCAAAATAATGGCGCTCTGCATTAATAGATGTAAACTGTGTCATGAAAATTTGAATCTGCTACAACTGCACATGTACGTTTACGCCAAGCTCTGACTTGTGTACATGTAAACATTTAACATTAAAGATACTTAAAACCTCGTATTTATTAACGATCATTGAATGGTAAATACTTTCTTCTTTACAATACAAAACAGAAAAATTAATTAACAAATACTAAAAGAGTGAAATGCGACTTTTCCGACTAAATAATTATAAATCATTGCTATTAAACTCTGTGTGTACTGTTTCTAATAATAACAAAAATTAGGTTTATAATTAAACCTTAAAAATCATTTTACACTGACCCGGTAATCTCATATTAGGCATATTCGAAGGGCTGTATTTTGAAAGTCCGCAACCAATTTAAAATTAGATAAACAAAATCTTACCAAATAGCCAAATATAATATTGAATTCTCAAATAAAGTTATATACGTATTGAATTAACCGATTAATACTATAAATTGATTCGGTGTATTTATTAGCCTTGCATGGTCACGGCGGATCAGACGACTCCCTTTGTTTTATTTTTATAGTAAGATACCGTTAACAAAATATTGCGAGCTAATTTTCATAATTTAGAATGTTAGAACTATTTCATCCGTTTCTACGATCAAGGAAATTGTTTCCTAGAATTAATTTTGTCCATATTATGTAGAAAACCCGATGACCCGAAAGTGCATGTACCATACGTGCAGTATATTTTTTAAAGTTTATTAAAAGACTTATTTACATATTCCTAACGTTATCAGACGATAAACAAGGAAAAACAGAATATTGCATGAAAAAAAGATACATTTCAATATCCTGCTTATTATTTATTTATTTATTTGCTTTTTGTGTACGGGAACATCGTAGCTTACCAAAAATCTTTCTCCGGTAACTCCGATTCATTTGAGAAAATCATATTAATAATATTTAATTTTGACAAAATAAATCATACAATTCGATAAATTATTTTTTAAAGAAATAGACCAGGTGATCGATCTACTTATAATTTAATTTTCGAAAAATAAACTTCACATTTTGACAAAAACTCTCTGCTTTACCATATGATATAATTATTTTTTTCATTTAATTAATTATTTATAAATAAATCAATTTATTCATTCATGAAATACGCGATTAATTATTTTTTCCTTCTACGCTGTAATGTTTCTTCTTTTTATGAAAAAGAAAGGGAAAAATCTTTATTTTCTCTTTTTCGGTTGAATTAATCTTATTTTTATTAACAAAACGAAAAAGAAACTCGTAATAGGTCAGTAGTTTCTTTACATAGTAAAGATAAAAAGCGAGGGTTTCCGAATATACACGATAAACGCAAAACACAATACACGATAGAACCTGATAAACGATCTACACGATAAACGCAAAACACGATAAACGGAAAACACGATAGAAAACGCAAAACCTGATAAACGGAAAACACGGTACGATAGGATACGAAAGGATACACGCACGATACGATAGGATACACGCACGATACGATAGGATACACGCACGATAGAACACGATAGAATTGTAAAGAATAACGATGCGGGTACTGTAGGGGTGCAAATATTACAAAACATATCTTCGATAACGAAGGTTTTATTATGTATTGAATTTTATATGCAAATGGTAAAAGGAAATTAAGTCGGTGCAATTTATCATTTTTTTTAATCTTTGAAAGTTGAATTTTATATGCAAATGGTAAAAGGAAATTAGTTATATCAGAGTTCATTATAACTGTAAATTTTTGCAAAGATTTGTTAAGAATTCTGCCTGTAGACCTCGCTATATCTGTAAATTCGCTATATCCGTGTTCGTACAAAACGTGTTTTACTGTGTATCATATTCATAAAATCCAAAATGCATCAACTGCAAAATTTGATAATTCTCAGCCAGATAAGAATGAAGATATTATAATATAACTGTGAAATACCATAAGTAGGTCATTCTGACCTACTTTTGATTGAAATTTTCTGTGGCCTCAGGATGCATTATTACACAAAGATTGATGATTCTAAGTCAATAAGTACTTGAGATATTCAAAAGTAGTTCACCGTGTCCTACTTTTTGGTCGATAAATACATAAATTAATTAATTATAGCCATAAAAAGTCAAAATTAGGTCACCGTGACCTACTTTTTGGTCAACATTTTCCGAATACCCAAGAAGCGTAATTTGACAAAGTTTGATGATCATGATTCTTAAGCCAATAAGTACCTGAGATATTCAAAATTAGGTCACCATGACCTACTTTTTGGTTAACATTCTCCCAAATCCCAATGTGCCTAAAGTGACAAAGTTTGATGATTCTTAAGCCAATAAGTACCTGCGACATTCAAAAGTAGGTCACCATGACCTACTTTTTGATCAACAATCTCCCAAATCCCAATGAGCCTAAAGTGACAAAGTTTGATAATTCCTACATTTCGGTAGACAATCTCTAAAACCCAATATGCATCAACTGACAAATTTTGATGATTTTAAGTCAATAAGAACATGAAATACTTCAATATAGCCAAAAATGTCAAAAGTAGGTCAGTTTGACATTATTAATCTCCGAAAGCCTAAGATGCACCAATTGATAGTTTGATGATTATAAGTCAATAAGTCAATAAATTTCATAAGTAGGTCTCGGTGACTTACATATTGGTTGACAATATCCGCGAACCTAAGATGTATAAACTGACAAAGTTTGATGATTCTAAGTCAATAAGTACCTGAAATACTTAAATATAGCCATAAAATGTCAAAAGTAGGTCAAGGTGACCTTCATTTTGGTCGACAATCTTCAAATTTCCAAAATGCATCAACTGACAAAGTTTGATGATCATAGGTCTAAAAGTACTCAAAATATGCCTTTTTAACAATTTGAAAACAAATGTCTCCAAAATTCAAAAAGATGATACAAACAAAAAATGGATGTCTGGATTGGTATATATTTTTTTTTACCTTATTTCATTGCAAATGGTGTAAATAATAAATTTCTAGAATATGAAGAAGTTGTAAACTTCTGTGGTGTTCAAAATTCTACCCTTCTGAAACCATCCTTATTATTCTATACAAATATTTATAGTTGTCATTTTCAAAATTTCTGACAAAAGTTTGTTTGAATCATCTGTCCTTAATGTCCCAGGATGCATCAACTTACAAGATTTGATGATTCTAAACCTCTCAATGTCTGAAATAATAGGATTAAATTTTTTAGAACGGTTTAGCAATAAAATTTAAAAAGTAGGTCATCGTGACCTACCTTAAAGATGACGATGTTTAAGGACCCAAGATGCATCAACTACCAAAGTTTGGTGACCATAGGCTTTAAGGTGTCCAAAATATGCCTTGAAATCATTTTGAAAACAAATGCCCGCAAAAATTAAAAAGTAGGTTATAGTGACCTCCTTTGAGTTAACATGATGTGAAATCCTAAGATGCATCAACTTACAAGATTTCCTAGATGATCCTAGTCTTTATAGTAAGCAAAATAGAAACGTTTTAATAAAATGTAAATTTAGGTCATTTTTGAAGTGACCATAGCATTAGCTCTTTGAGCCTTAGAAAAGCTAAAAACGCATTCCAACCTAAATTTGTATTTTATACCTGCCATCTTTTACATCTTAAATGTAACATACCCTTTAAGGTAGGATTCTTCTCATATTTCTAATGTTTAAAAATTAATGAAATTTTCACAGAATCAAGAAGACAATATCAGTAAGCGATAGTATCAGTGAAATTAAATTTGACCGTTTTATATTAGAGACAATGTCAGGTCAAGGTCAATATCTTTTTCCTTGACATTAAGAATAAAAAAATAACTGTTGCCACTCATGTGATACCTAATTCTATTTCAAAAGTTTAAAGATTGTTCTTTTTGCATAAAAACATATAACTGAATCGGATCTATAGCATGCTATTACCAAATTTACATAAATAATTTAACTTAACTGGATATGGGCTAATCCGAATTTTCTCTGTTTTTCTTAATTTTTTAGGATATATTAGTTATTTTCAAATATTCCCTATATTTAACTTTTTTTTATTTTCACATATAACAAAGTTGTCTTATAAATGTACAAAATGATACTAAAACAAAAAGTTTTGACCGTGTACTAATAGAAGAAAAAATACTTTTTTATGGATTTTTGGCCCAAATCTGCACTTTGATAGGAAGTGTTTAAACGCTAACAAAGTTCTATTTCGTTTGAAAAATCATATTCATTTGATTTATTTTGAAAGTTTAGTCCCTCATTATTAATCTAACTTTCATTTGAAAATTGTAAAAATTGTATCTAAATTCATCGTTCTATTATAATTTTGAAAGGCAGAAAAGAAGAAATTTTCATACGTCGCCATTCCGCCAAAAATATAGTCCCTGCTAGTTTTCAAATGCAGTTTCCCATATCTATTTAAAGTTGTACAATTGTGATGAGGAAAGAAAAATATGGTCTTTTAAATTCCTTACACCTCAATGTATAAGAAATATAAGCAAATATACTTTGAATGTTTCATTTAGTCAGAAAGTTCAGAGAAGAATCTTAATATGGCAAGACACGTTTGTACCATTATCAAAAATAAAACCAGAAAAAATGGTAGTGAAACATATCCTCCATCATTTTCATGTTCTTCAACCTATAACTAAAGTCTCGCTGGCCATGTTATTACAGGTGATGTAAATATAGTAAATAATAAGGACCTTAGAACACTTAATATTTCAAAAGGTCCTTAAGGATTTCTATCCATAATGGAACCAAATTATCTATCCTTAAATATCTGTCAAGTACATAATTAAGTACATGATACTATGATTTTATATTAAAGCCTTTTACAATGGAAAATGATTGTCCGTGAGAAGGTATTTTTTTTAATTTATTTTTAAATGTCATTGATTAAGCTGTAGTTAATTAACACAGATTCATTAAAGTCTATGGGGGAAAGCAGGTTTTTTTTTCAAATATAAAATCAAAATATTTGAATATCAATAAATCCTGCGGTTGCAGATTCCATTAAAATATTAAAAATAGAATAACAATTAAAAAGCTTTTGATAGGGTTTGGCATAGAGGTTTGATTCATAAATTTAAAATGTATGGTATCTCCAGTAATATGTTAGAATGGTTGGAAAGTTACTTGTACAATAGAAAACAGAAAGTTATGTATAAAAATTTATTTTCTTCTGTGAAAAATGTGCATGCTGGGGTACCTCAGGGCTCTGTCCTTGGCCCTCTTTTATTTTTAATATGTGTGAATGATGTAGCTGAAAACATGATAACTGTTTGCAGACTATTTGCAGACGATAATTCTTTACAAAAAAGCTCGAGTGACGTTCGTCTCATTGAACATCATCTAAATCATGACATAAAAATTCTGGATGAGTGGTCCAAAATATGGTTAATGAAATTTAATCCAAATAAAACAAAGGTATTATTCTTCGGCTTAAAAAATACAAACCAGTTACCTTTTATTTTTATTATTTTTTGAAGACTGTCAGTTAGAATATGTATCTCAACATAAACATCTTGGTGTTACACATGTATTTTTTCAACTAAATTAGGTTGGTCAGATTATATTGATAGGATTGTCAGTAAAGGCTACAAAAAACTAGGACTTCTCAAGAAACTTCAATTTTCAGTGCCTAGAGATACGTTATCTAAACTTTACACTTCTTTTATTCGACCACAACTTGAGTTATAATGCATCTGAAGTTTGGTCAGGCTGTTCGCTGGCAGATATTGATAAACTTGAAAAGCTTCAACTGACAGCCGCTAGAATAGTGACTGGTCTTTCAATATTAGCATCAAGAAATTCGTTGTATATTGAAACAGGTTGGGAACCTCTTGTAATAAGAAGAGACAAAGCCAAACTTTTAACAATGTTTGAAATCCACAATAACCTAGCTCCTGATTACTTAAAAAACATTGAACCGATGGTTAGAAACACTGTTTCAAATTACAATACTCGAAATTCATTTGATTATTCTTTACCTAAATGCAGGCTTGAATTATGCAACAAATCATTTGTCCCTGATACTGTTCGCAAATGGAATTCACTAAGCAATGAAACAAGGGAAATAACCTCAATAGGAATTTTTAAAAGAAAATTGAGTAATAATAATGATAAGCCTCCCAAGTATTTTTCATATGGCAAAAGGTATCTGAACATTTTACATACAAAATTAAGACACAATTGTATTTTAAATAATGATCTGTATAGATGTAATATCATAAGTAATAAAAATTGTTGGTCATGATCCCGCTACGCTTGTTTTGAACATGTTCAAAATAAGCGTGGTGAGAGCGTAGAGCTTTTGATCATGAAGACCCTACTGCGATCATACTACGCTTATCCCCCGTTATTTGCATATGCATTTACAAATTGAAGGAGGGGGGGTGAATGCTGTGAGATTTCTAATGGTTCCTCTAGATATGTTGCATAAGCTTAAGAATTTAAAAAAAATATTTAAACTGAAACTATTGAATTCTTTCGCAAGTTATTGTACTGTACATTGGAAGTTATTGTACAGCTAAGCTTCGCCCCCTAGAAGTTATAGTACGTTGGAATTCAGCAAAAGGTTTCCTATCTGATTTAAAATATGGCCAACATCAAATATGAAAAAAAGTACCGCACAATGACACAACAATTTTTCCCATATATTTCTATATAAAAATTTGATTCCCTATTGTGATCCCGCCCAGCCACCGGGGTTATGTAAAATTTAGAATCTACACTACCCCAGGATGCTTCCACATAAGTCTCAGCTTTTCTGGCCCAGTGGCTCTTGAAAAGAAGATTTTTTAATGACCCAACCCTATTTTTGTCTTTCTGGATTATCTCCCCTTTTGAAGGGACTTGGCCCAATCTGATTAAAATAAGATCCTTTTATCTGCTCGCATAGAAAGCTACACCAGGATCTGAAGAAACCCCATTCAGGGTCATCTTCTGGTGACCTTTGAATTATCCAATCAAATCTTCACTTTGGAGAATTGGAAAGTATCTCGGAAGTCAGTTACAGAGGTGACCTTGTTTCTGTAGCCTTTCAACATCTTTTTTCTGTTCAGTGATATAACAAATACTTGCTTTTGTCTTGTTTTTAGCTCTTTGTTTTGTATGAAACTATAAGATCTTCTCTACAGCTACTTTTACTTCTATATTCGTTAGTCGCTTAAGTGCAATCTCTCTGATTGGTCAAAATTTTCATGAATATTTTTATTAGAAAGGTCATCAGGAGATGATTCTGAATGGGGCTTCTTCAGATCCTTGTGAGCGGATCAAAGGATCTGATTTTAATCAGATTGGGACTTGGTTTATCATGTTAAGAGGCAGTCCACAGAAAAACCAGGCAGTATTGTATTGATAGGCGGCACATCGAATGTGACGAATATGTGATATTTTATTGAAAACAATATCAATGTAGTCCAAATGGAATAATGTAATCGAAGATTTGTTTAAAAATTACTTAAGTAAAATATCCGTTTCTTTCGTGTGATTGAGTTCCCCTATATAAACCATTGAATTTAGGTCAGAAACAAACAACTGTAACTTCCAATACATTTTTAAAAGGACTATAATTCACGCTGAACTAAATCAAGAAATATGTCATCTTGCTATTTCAAAAATAAAATCGGTGGGAAAAACACTTGTGAAATAGTTTTCTGGCAAAATATATAGACGTTTTTATGAAATTTTGCAGTGCAAGAGTTATCTCCCGTGGCATCGGTAAATCTGCTAAACGCCTTACTATTGGAATCCTAGTTTTAAAAAATAGACTCGATAAACAAAAGAAAATTATAAAACAAAAAATAATTACTTTATTTTCAAAATAGAGCTCATTTACGCCTGCAAATGTAATTTTTGGATAAAAATGGGCTGTATTATTCAGGATGAATCCACGTTTCCATTGATGTATCAGTGACGTCATATACCTGACTAATACTGCGTAACAATCAAATAGTTACAAGACTTCCAGATAAGTTTGTAAATTCTTTGCGTAAACGTGCACAGAAAAATAATTAAAAATAAGTTATTTCTCCTTTTCTGTTCAATTACTCTACACAGTACAATATCCAAAATTTAATTTATTTTTTTTTTATTTTATACTTTTTTTAATACTAGGATATGCACAAAAATAATAATTTTTGTAGTGTTCTTATTCAACATTTCTTATGTAATTGGTATGTGAAAGTTTTTTTTTCTTCTGATAATCAAGGAATCGTGAATATTTTAGATTTACGCAAAATTTAACTTAACGAAGTTGAGATGTTTACTTCATGATATTTGTTAAATCTTTAATATATTTATCTATGCAGTCAAATAAAAATAAACAAGCAGCGGTACAAATAAAATATAAAACAAAAAACCCTGAAAAATAAGTTACAATAATATTTATTGCGGAGGATTACTGCTGAACTCCCCACTTTAATTTGAAACTAAAACGGAAGATGGTTCGGTGAAACGTTTCTGGTTTTTTTTTTAATTATTTTTTTTAAATATAATTTGGAAATAATTACATATTCACGTTTAATATGGAGTTAAAATATGTAGCTGTGTTGGCCAATTCTAAAATGTTTTTATATTCATGAAAACTGTTTTTGATGCCATGATGCCGCCCCCCCCCCCACCCCCCCCCCCTTTGCACTTTGCTTGCGATTTATCGGCTCTTAAATAATGATTTATATGAAAGCATTTCTTTTCTTTACATAAAAAAAAATGTAAAAGAAGAGTATATAGGTGAAAAGGATTAACAGATGACAGGTTGAGAAAAACTTGGATAAACCCGAGACTATACACATAAAAATATTTTTTGAATTTACACTGTAGGTACGTGCACCACTAATAGAATTTAACTCCTTATTAATTCCTGAGAAAATATTAATAAAAGAAAAAAATTACTTTGAAATAAGATATTTAATGAAGCTAAGCTGTCTTCTCTGAGTTGCTACATAATGCATGTGCAAACACTTATTTAAATACCGAGTATCAAGAAATCATGTTTTACATGTACACGGTAATCATCATTGTAATCATGTACGTAAAAGACATGAGGAATTAAGATAATTATAAACATTTGAATATATGGACAAAATCATTAAAAACATTTTACTGAAGAAAAGAAACAGATAGGCATATAATTTCTCTGGTAAATTAAAATGAAGAACCAAGTTTACGAAATATTCATAAAAACCATACCCGATTGAAATAAAACCGATCCCGATCGAAAATAATTCAAAATTTATAAAGTTGACAAGCTAAAGGCAACTGCCACCTATAAGACATGGATAAAAATAAATAAAGTAAATTTTGAACTATATAACAACAAAACAGCCAAATTTAACAACAAATAATAGTATTTTCTTTTTTATATAATTCCGATCGGGATCGGTTTAATTTGGGAAAAATCATAGATAGTAGGTGAATTTGAATCCTCTTATTTCCCTCAATATACTTGTTCCCACCAATTTTATGAAGTGACTCAAAAGTTTGTACTTTGTATTCATATTAACACGAAGAAAAAATGTTGTCATAGTACAATGTAATGTATTGGCTTGTATAACGTATCAAAATTCGGATACTGAATTCAAAAACTGACTTCCTAAACTCAAGTTTGGACCACATAATTTTTTTCTAAAGAAATATAAATTGAAGTCTTATTCATTAAGAAATAAAAGATAGGAGTCTATGCTATGCTATAGATAACATTGATTGACACACCCAGCTTTTAAGTATTTGTTACAAATAAAACGAAATAAAAACGTAGTATTATTTTTACCCTCATGTTGACCTTTTTGCACTTAAAATTAGACATTTACCCAAAATAGGACTAGAGGACCACTAAAAAATTTTTTGATGTTGCCATGTATTAACACTTGCTTAAATAAGTATACATGCAAAAAAAATAATAAAAATCCATGACATGCGATGTATTGCCTGGTTTTTCGGTGGACAGCCTCTTAATAATTTAAACTCCCCTTCACCCATGGATACTTTATACCAAGTTTGGCCCAGTGGTTCTTGAGAAGAAGTCGAAAATGTGAAAAATTTACAAACGGTCGGCTAGACCGCTAGACAACTTGATGGACAAACGGACATACGACGTACACTATGTGATCAGAAAATCTCACTTGAGTCTTCGGCTCAGTTGAGCTAAAAACACTTGCTGTGGCCTTCAACTCGACATTTAGATATTTTGACTATGGTAATTTCCATTCTCGTGTCGATATGATATGTACTGATGAGCTTGATATTAAGGATGCCACAGATTCTGACACATCTGTTTCATACTTGGATATTTCACTTGTAAAAGACATTAATGGTAATCTAACCACAAAACTCTATGATAAAAGTGATGACTAACTTTTCGTATGCAGCAATATACCTTCATCACCTGCATACAGAGTTTATATATCTCACTTGATTCGATATCAAGATCATGATCTACGTATGAACAATACATGCTAATAGTATTAAATGGAAATTGTGTCTAAATGTACTGAACATTCAATGCCTACATTTCTTTTATGTATTAATTTCATTGAATTCGTCCCTGTTAAGCCCGTGTCACAATGTCACGATTTATAGCTACGACTCATTTCGAATTCAAAAATCGCAGCAAGTCGGGATTTATCGCAGAAGTACTTATATGATATCTTCCTTAATCGTGTTGGATTGAAGTAAATTGCCAAACTTGCAATGAAAATTGTATTTTGTAAAGAGTGTCCTAATTTATGACCTTGAATTTTGGTATGTGTAATCTCCCCCTTTTTTAATTAATAAAAAAAAATCAATTAAAAAAATTTTAGCCAGTAAAAAAATGTTTTCAATTGTCATTCTATTTTTAATGTTGCAATGCAACTTTCCACCACAATATTAATTGATATTCAAATTAATTGAATTTTTATTTTAAAAGAAATGTTCTTCCCCAAAGACTTTAATGCAATTATTTT
>NW_026933793.1:0-5904 GCF_032062105.1 Saccostrea cuccullata
TAATTCTATTAATGTGTGTGGGTGAAGTAGGGGGGTATATTATTATATTCTTAGCGAGCCGGGAGAACAATTATTATTTGTCATTTTATTTATTTTTCTCATTCTGATTAAAATCATGCTCTCTCCATAATTCTGAGCGTGAAAAAGATCTGATATTTTTTTTTTTTTTTTTTTTTGAAAAAGTCCTGTAAATATTTATTACGAACTTTTAATGTGTAACTTCTATGAATGAAATCTAGATATATCACGTGTACAAAAGTTTAATGTAATTTATAGATGCGATATCATAATTCACGTGTTTGGCAAAGATTTAAACTCCGATTTTTCGAAACTTAAGGAATAACAAATATGATTTTAAAGTATACATGTATAACGCATGAATTCGAAAGGTATTTTGTTTAGATGCTAACTTCAGTTTCACTTGTACACCATTCGATACATTTAATATAATTCAACACCATTTTCTTCCTGTTCTGTTTTTGCTTTCACGGTAAAACTAAAGATAGCAGGATGTTATTGGACCTTTGTTGGGCCAACAGTGCTCCTTATGTTGGGCCACCGTTTGCATTCAACATTGGGCCATCGGTAATTTGCTCATCGGCCCTTAATCAAACCAACTTGTTGGCTTATTGTTGGGCCAATGTAACAGTTAATATTGGGCCAATGTTGGGCCAATGTATTATTTCAATATTGGGCAAACGTCATTTTTGTACAATTGGGCCATTGTAAGCAATTAATGTTGGGCCAACGGTAATTTGCTCATCGGCCCTTAATCAAACCAACGTGTTGGCTTATTGTTGGGCCAATGTAACAGTTAATATTGGGCCAATGTTGGGCCAATGTATTTTTTCAATGTTGGGCAAACGTCATTTTTGTACAGTTGGGCCATTGTAAGCAATTAATGTTGGGCCAACGGTAATTTGCTCATCGGCCCTTAATCAGACCAACTTGTTGGCTTATTGTTGGACCAACGAACGGATATCATTGAGCCATTGTTGGGCCACTTATTCTTTCAATATTAGGAAAACATCATGTTTGGGCCAACGTTGGTTTGTATCTTATTGGCTCTCCATCATGACAACTCATTTGCTCTTCACTGGTTGGCCACTTGTCCTCAAAATTGACAAACAAATATATACAATAAGGTTATAATAGTTTTGTAGTACAGTTTAATGGTAAAAGCCCTTTAATACTATCTATATATGCTATATATGCTAGATTAATAGTTTGATACATATTCTCAATATCTCATAAAATTGCCATCAACAAGTATTGCATTGTAAGTAGCTCTACATTTATTAAAAAACTGAGGAAAAGGAAATCAAAATATAAAATTAAATTATGACATACTATAATTTTATTGCTCAGTGCATGAAGAAAACATTAATAAAGAACTAGTTGATGCTCACTTCAAGCGATACATGTAGGGTTACATGACTGTATACTCCCTCTCTGATGTAAATTTATGCACAAGTTCAGTAAATTACAGGTATCAATAAGCACGTCTAACAAATAAACAAAGCCCTCCTGTTCTTAAAATAATACTAAAATGAATCCCGTCATTTTGTTTACTTACACAAAAAAATGTTTCTGGCATCTGCATCGTGTTTGTAACCGACAAACAGACACGGAAAAGGGTAGAACTACAGGTATGTCACACTATATTACAGAAAAAAGTTAGGCACTGTCACTTTCCATCTGGTCCCTCTACTAAGTCTCCTCTTCTCTCTCCCAAGTCTCCTCCTCTCCCTTCTTTTCTTTTCTTCTCTGTCCGTTTCTTCCTCCCCCATCCCTGTCCTTGGCATACCTTAGCTATTCTTTGATTGTGTTCTCAATGTCTTTTTAGAATCTCCAGTAGCACTAAAATTGTAGTATTTGGTACTTAATACATTTGTTACTTTTCTCAGTAAAGAGTAAAACATACGATTAAATTTACAAGTATATCACTATATGTTTAAGCTGTCAATTAGGAATAACTGTCTTTTTTTGTTTCTTGGTCTGGGTACTTTGATTTGTTTCTTGGTGTGATTAAGTGATTAGCTTGCGTGATGAAGGCATTTATGCATAACATTTCTACGCTTGATCATCATCATCACAACGTTTGATCCAATGTTGCCCCATATAAAAAAATGTATTGAAAATTTGTCGTTACACTGAACAAATTTTAAATGAAAGAACCCAATTTATGTTTAGTACTGAATAAATTTTGTTTTAACTTCAACATGTTCAACATTTTCAAAATGTTTGATCATGTACTCGACGTTTAAGTGTATATAAGTAAATTAAGTGGTAGACTTCGGAAATGTATTCTACTAGACACAAATTTCAATCTAAATAAGGGGCAAATTATTTATTGTTTTAACTGTATCAAAACACATTTGTTATTTTATACTTTCATTTATTTTTCTTGTATAGAAACAATAAATTTAATCACTGATAATTTATTTTGATTTGATAAATTATAAGAATTTTAAATTTATTTTACCTAGCTTGTATTTTCAAGTAGGAATAGTCGTAGATTTATTTCTGATTGTAGAGACGATCAGATCTGTTAATATACATATTTGTAACAATTAAATGTTTATACACATTGGCCCAATGTTGGTCCAATATATCGGGCCAACATTGGGCCAAGGAGCAAAATGACACTGGGCCAACGTCATTTGCCAACATCGGCCTAATGTTCTTGTTGACGTTTCGCCAACAATGTCGCATTCATTGGGCCAATGTTGGCCCAATATCTCTAGAAATAACACTCTACATTGGGCCAACGTTGGTCCAACATATCGGGTCAACATCGGGCCGATGAGCAAAGTAAATTGGGTCAATGTCATTTGTCAACATTGGCCCGATGTAACTGATTTCATTAGCCCAACGTTGGCCCAATGTTAGCATGCTATCTTGGGTGCAGTGTTGACCCAACAGCACCTGGCCTCTGCACTTCCCCATGTCTGATTTACACAGATATGTAAATGATATCGTTTAAAAACTAAACATTAATTCAGTTATGCCGAGGCAAACGTATTATTAATACTTACAAAGTGGATGCAGATATGCAAGGTATCAGTCTCATTACGCTCGCTCGTGTCAGATTAAAAATGGCGCGGATATTACAAGTAGCCCAGTTGTTGTCTACCCATGATGCTCAGTCAAATTCATGGTATATTGGGCCAACGTAGGGCCGATGCCAATCCCCAAACAAATATTTTCTCTCATGATAATAGTTTTATGATATAGGCCTAATGCCAATAGTTAGCCCAACATTAGCGCACCATTATACATAACCAGCTATCAATATTCCATGTTGGGCCATTGTTGGCCCAATCAAGGTAACCCAACATAGATAATAGAACCATAATGTAAGATTTGGCCAACGATGTTCTGCTATCTGGGTTATTACAAATAAATATTCAAAAAATAGAATAAAACACTCTTTGGTGTTGTGATCACTTAAGTGCAAAATTAAAATGTTGAAAATATCATATCTAAACAAAAGCAGTCATCCAGTGATAAGCATGGACATAGAAAGTCCTCTTAATTATTTCAGAATGTACCAACGTTGTCTCAACGTAAAGCTCAGCAGCTAATTATAAAATTGACACCATCAATTAGTTGGCAGTATAATAATTGGCCCTACGTTGGCCCAGTATAAATATCCCACTCTTTGAAACACCTAAACAAAATAACACTTGTGTGTATTACAAACATTGTGCCAACGTTGGGCCAACATACTACTACCAACTTGATAAGGCACTTTCTTTAAGAGTGTATTACAAATAATGGGCCAACGTTGGGCCAGCATAATACTACCAACTTAATAAGACATTTTCGTTTAAGGGTGTATTAGAAACATCGGGCCAACCTTGGGAAACATTCTACTTCCAACTTGATAAGGCACTTTCTTTAAGGATGTATTACAAACATTGTGCCAACGTTGGGCCAACATACTACTAAAAACTTGATAAGACACTTTCTTTAATGGTGTATTACTAACAATGGGCCAACGTTGGGCCAACATACTAACTACCAACTAGTAAATACACTTTCTTTAAGGGTGTATTATAAACATTGGTCCAACGATGGGCCAACACCAGGATCCTTTCTTCCTCGGAAACTAATGTGAAGGGAAGTTGCTTACGTTGTACCAACATTGGGCCAACATAGGAATTCCGTCATGGTCGAGAAGGTTGACTTGGTAACATTGGTCCAACAATGGCCCAACGTTATTCCCCAACGCCAACCATACAACCTTTAACAAATGTTGGCCCATGGTGGCGAGATTAAAGCGGGGTCCGCTTCACGCATCAGTGCGTAAAGTGATCCCAGAAAGCGAACGCCGGGTTCGCTCTAGCGGACCCAGAGCTGACCCCGAGCGAACACGGAGCAAACCCGGAGCGCACCCAAAGTGCACCAGAGCGGTCCCAAAATTTCTGAAAGCGAACCCGAAGCGGACCCCGAGCGAACCCGGGGTCCGCTTCGGTTCGCTCTGGTGTTCGGTTGTGTACGGTCGGTACTGTAACTGTTCAAGATCTACTGCATAAAATCAGACAAAACACCTTTTACAGCTTTTTAGCTACATTAAGAGAAAACCCAATCTTTATCAAAAAAAAGCCCAAAATACAATCTGAAAGTTCATATGCTGCAAAGGTTCAAAATGCATTTATAATTTCATGACCCACGAATTTAGTTTTCGTACACTACCCAAGCTTAAATATTTAATCATGAAATCGCTTATTTCAAGAATATTAAGTTATTTGAAATAAAAAAAGCCCATTTAGTATGCAATTTTATATTTCTTTTCTACTAATCTATGTCACTGGGATAATTTCTGAAGAGAAATTTTAGTGTCATAATTATTAGAACTTGTAAAAATAAATCAAGAAAGTATGCGTCACTGGCAACCTACGACAAGATGTGCTCATCCCACAAGTGTACAATGTGTTTTGGAGACCTCAGTATCGGACAGATCATTAGTACCAGGGAAGAACTTTTCTCAAGTCGATTCTAAATGAAACTCTACATTCATTCGAATGGGGAATATTGTTCTTTCCAGTTTTACCTACTGAATCTAGTGAATTGAAGGAACATGCCCCTAAAAAAATCAAAACTTTGATTTAGATGATATCTCGGAAATCACCACGGACTCAAAAAATGAAAAAAATGGATCATGATGAATTTGCTAACAATGAATTTAAGACAACAGAACATAATATAGATAAAACATCTTTTGACGATTTTGATTTTTCTGTTTATGGTAAAATTGAAACAGGTACAATACAGTTGAACATGTCCTCAGTTGACAAGATAAATATAATCAGAATCAACTCTTCGTGCCCAAACAACGAATACGGGTGAACTCAAAAGGCTTTTATCATTTCAATCTTCTTGGATGAATAAGTTTCCATGGTTGACCTTCAGTAAACTGTTAAATGGCGGTCTAAGCAAGTTTTGTGTTATGTTCCTTCAGTCAAATGTCCAACATCAGAACAATACGTTTGTTACGCAACCTTTTACAGCGCGTATAGGAAAGCACTTGGAAAAACATCTGCTCTTTTAGAGCATCAAAATTTAGAGCACCACAAGAGTGCCAAATCCGTTTATTACAAAACCACATCCGAAGTGCCATCTTCGTCTCTTCCATACAAACTCAATCAGCAAAATCAGGCACAGAATCAGCACAAAATATAGTTGCTTGAGAAAATAGTAGATACGATCATTCTTTGTGGGAAACAAAAAATCCTCTCCGAGGACAAAGAGATGATACCACAGGTGATTCCTCAAACAAAGGTAATTTCCAGGTAATATTACAGCTGTTGGCAAAGAGATGAGCAGCTCTGGTCTCATGTACAAACAGCAAAAAAGAATTCTTACATACCAGCAAAACTAATCAGAATGTAGTTATCT
>NW_026933794.1:0-5921 GCF_032062105.1 Saccostrea cuccullata
TAACCACTGATGAAGTAGTTTAGTACGTTTCGCTTTTTGGAAATTTCGAAATAAATATGTTGTAAAATGGTATGATATTCCACTTCTTCTTTTCAGAGAGAGAGAGAAATCAATTAAAGAAAATGTTATCGATGTCATAATGACGTCATTTAATATTTCAGGTCATCGGCAAATAAGTACTTGGCATGCTGATCTTTTTTCTATGGTATTTCAAAACATGTAACAGCGTGCTTGATGTAGCGTGCTAAAGTTTCATAAGCTAATCAGCATAGTTCGATTCGATTGGATGTTTGATTTCAATGAAATAAATCCTGTACACGTGATCCGGAGAATCCAGCAAACACTGATTTAATTAATACTCACCAATCGCATTTAATGAACCAACAACACGTGGTTAGTCAATACCTGTTTATACGCAAAATAGTATTCTTTCATTGAAATTAACCATCGATGCGATGAGAAATATGGTGATCAACATGTGAAACTTCAGCACGCTTTATCAAACATTTTATTACATGTATATACAACGTTATAGTGACACGCTCGTCCTAATTATAAAACAGTCATTCAATGCCATTTGTCAGTATTATTTTAGTGTTTTGCTGGATTCTCTATTTCAAATCAACCATCCAATCGACTAGAAATATAGTGATCAACATAAAAAAACCTTCAGCTAGCTTGATCAAACGAAATAAAACGTTGCTATTGGAATGATAGCAAATGGACGCTGTCCTCGTAAACAATCAATCAATGCCATTGGTCAGTATTATCAGTGTTTTGTCGTATTCTTTATTTCAAATCAACCATCCATTCAACGAGAAATGTGGAGATCATCACGTGAAATTTCAGCACGCCTGATCAAATAAAGTGACACGCTATTATGGTAATATTTAGCTGCAATAATGTATCCCTCTCCTTTTTTGGGGGGTGGGGAGAATCGGAGAGGGCTACATTATTGCAGCTATGTAATGATAGGAACAATCTTTACTACTAGTCTGCTATTTAATCATCTTTTTTGAGCTGTTTAGTATAATTATTTATGAATTTGAACCTTTTTCGAGTGTTATTTATAAATTCATTCCTTTTATCGTGAGGAGTAATTAACAATAAGGGTTCACTGAACTTCTACTTTCTTTTCTTTCTCATTTGAAATGTTACAAAGTTTGATAACCTGACAATATGTTTACCTTAGACGAGGGAATTGATTAACATATAACAATACAAAATTTGTTAGAAACATCATTTTTAATCAAAATCAAAAGATTTATAAAAGTGTTAGAAAGAAGAAATGGCGTGGAGAATGCCGAGTCTTCCAAGAGCTTTACTTCCTCTTTGGTTGCAGTATTGTCAATAAGGGAGTAGATATCTCTCATTTTATGCCACGTCAAAATGTTTAATTCTTTCGACAGATATTTTGCGCAACTGCATGCAAAGAAATGAGGTTGAGTGATCATAGGCGTCGGAACGGGGGGGCTTAGCCCCCCTCCCCCATTTTTTGCAAAGACAGACAAAATGTAGGCATTGAACATTGAGGCGCAGGATTAGCCCCCCCCCCACCACCACCACCACTTTCTACAAACATTCTATAGACATGTTGTAGTTTAAGTCAGATATGGGGTAAGTGGTAGTGTTTGGAATAAAAATGTGGTAATGAAAGTTGGAACCTAACTTGTCATATTTTTTGTAGGCCTGAATTTTTTATCTTAACTTACACTTAGCCCCCCCCCCCCACTTTCAATTTGATTCCGACGCCAATGGTGATAATGTATCGATATATCATCGTTTGGGCTGAACTATATGGGGGGGGGGGGGTCCTCACCCCTTAGATTCAGAGGTATGTTTTTAAATGTAAAGGTGGTTAAAAAAAATCTACCTGTACCCCCCCCCCCACACACACACCAGGAAACACATAAACTCCTTTGCAGCGATATATAGTGATAAAATACATAACTTGAAATGTCGGAAGCAATTTAAGAAAAAATGCCCCCAGGGAAATGAGACTTTCACGGTCATTTAGGGGATATTTGTGCATTTATTTACTATTATTTATTATTTTAATATTTTCCCCCTTACAAAAAATTCTCTGAAAATCCACCCCGGCCCCCCCCCCCCCCCAAAAAAAAAAAAAAAAAAATAACAAACAAAATGACCCAACTCTGAAACCATATTTTATGGAGGGATATTGGGGGTGGTTAAACCTTTTTCCAATAAGAAGTTCTTATTAAGAAGTTCTTGCTCCAAAAGGAATTTGCATCATTTTCCGGATAATGCCGCTTCCTTTTGCTTTTTATAATACCCGGAAGTTATGGGAAGAAAATAGATCCACATGCACCACACGTTGTTGACATGTACATTTTTGTTTAAACAACCATGGGAAAGAAATCAAAGACAGGAAAATCGCGGAAGGATAAATTTTATCATCTTGCTAAAGAAACAGGTAACATTTCGTTCCATCTAAATGCTGATTTATGTATAAAAAAAAATTCCAAAAACATGTCTGGCTGCCCTGAACGAATACAGAAAGTCAAAGGGCAGCCTACATGTTAGGCTTTAACTCGATAACTGTTAAATTTGTGATAGGAGATGAGATTAAAAAAAAATGTGAATAATTGAGAGTTTATCACATACAGTGAAAATTTATTGCTTTTATTATCACTTCCGCGACGAATTTAATAAACAATACTTGTGATGATTATCTGTAAATCTGGATAAGACAGGATTTTTAAGGGTAACACGAATCACCGGAATGCCCCGTAATCACCGAAATGCCCCTAAAAATCACCGAAATGCCTAGATAGAATGTTCTGTCGTTAAAATGATATTGTCCTACGGACCCGGTTTAACGATAGAATTCGTTCCGTGTATTCGTAATGTAGCAGAAAGAAACACGGGCGATAGTGCATTTACTAGGAACAATCTAGAGAGTTCCGAATGTAAACATTTGAATGGAGAGAAAAACGTTGAGAAAATTAATTGGATTTACGTATTTATATGGATTATTTTTTGGGATAAAAGGAATAAGCAATCTCAAGAAGGTTTGTTTTGATTATTTTGGTAGTTATTCCCAGTGCAAATCATTTTATATTCTTCAAAATCGTTTCGGAGCGGATCCGCTCCGATTTGCTACGTTGCAAGTATATGGGACGTATTCTAACTGTGGTGAGGGCCTGTACCGAGACACAGTTAGATTATTCTAACTACGAAATGCCCAATAAAACCACCGAAATGCCCTTACATATGTTTTTACATGATGTTTTTCATAAAAATTAATGCTTATTTTTTTCAGTAAAGCATAACTGACGATAAAATTAATTATTTTCATGTTTTGTGCTCGAAGCGTATCGTACTTCAAAGGGCGATAACACTTATTTGGTGATGACCTAGGAAGTGAAGTCTACAATGTTTAAAATCTAAGAAATGATAATGTCTTAAGATATTTCTCGGAGAAAATTAGATGACAAATGATAACTATGATAATTAAAAGAAAAAAATTTGACTTTCTTCTTTCTTCCTTTTCTTCCAACTTTTTGCATTGTGAACCAGGTTGTAACATTTATTCGTCTGCAGATGCCTGCTGGGGGAAAATAGGCGTAGCGTTAAAATATATATACCTGCCATTATTCATTGAGTAAATTTATCTTTTATTGTATATATTTACTTTTACAGACCATAAAGTTAACATTTTACCAAACAAAACGAGAGAGGGGGTACCGGTACACCAAATTTCCGTGATAATTTACGACCGCGATGTAAGAATTTCAAAAGACAAATGCAGTCATAAAATGAAAAAAAAGGTTTTAAACTTTGTACTTCGTTAAGGGCATGTAAATATTACTATTTCTATTAATGATTTTTTTATTCTGTTACTTGATTAGATACATAGTCAGTCGGGTCAAACATAATTGTACTGAACATTTCTCTTGTAAATTAGCAAACCTTTCCAAAGTAGCAATTGTTTCATAAAACGATGTAGGTGTATTCAACCCATTCAACAACTTAAAAAAATATATATATATAGTAAAATTGTCAAATTTTACTATTTCTATTGAATCAAATGTAGTTCATTATCCCAGGATACCTGATGTCAATGTTTGTATAGCGCACGTGCGTAATTTCGATCACTGATTGTGATGTACTTGATTATGTAATATGACATAATACTACACACCTGTCAATAGATCAATGACTTAATTAATCCCAGTGAGATTAGTTGTCCGTGTATACACAGTAAACATAATTTCAGATACCCATTTGTTTCAGACGAATTAAACATAATAAATCAAATTAATTTTGTCTTCATTTTTTAATCATTAATACAAGTAAAAAAAATATGAAACTTAAAAAAAAATATTATTTCATAAACACAAAAACGAAACAAAACTATGATTTTGATAAATTTTGTTATTTTCTTTAAACATTGCAGTTCTTTTCTTTGCTAGTTACCAGAGGATCAAATATTCTTTAGGATTCATTCATACAAATTGAATAGAATTCCAAAAAGACAATCACAATATTCAAGCATTGATTCTATTTTACGCAGCTGTTACTGTACTGATGAGAAGTGAGAGATCCAATCAAACTTTTAATAATAAGATTTTTTAAAAATGTTGCTTTAATAGTCCCATTTTCATATCAGATAACAATGAAATTTTATTAAAAGCATACATGGTAAATATTTTTTTAAACTAAACGTAAAAAAGATCTTTCTATTTGCTTTAAAACTTAATATAAAGATAGGACTTTCCAGTAAAATTACACGTCTAGTGTACTTCGGTTTTAGAAATCAAGAATATATGTAAATAATATTACATACAAAATTTTAATTGATATGAAAAATAAGACTTATTATTTAGAATATATTTAAAACAGAAAAAAGGGAAAAATTAAAAATAAGACTATTTTGGCACGTGCCTTTAATCAGTGAGCGTACTATAACATGCACAATCTTCTGTTCAAATAAAAATACTTACGTTAAGAATATTAAAGATTATGACATTTTTATTCGGTATCTAGGCTCTAGAACAGTTAAAGTCATCAAAATTTATTAATTTTTTGTTTATATATAACAAAATAAGGGGCATTTCGGTGGCATTTCGGTGATTTCTTGGGGCATTTCGGTGATTACGGGGCATTCCGGTGATTCGTAGTACCGGATTTTTAAAGGCAAAATCCGATGCAACAAGCAAATTCAAAGAATTGTGGTTCCCCACTTTCGTTGTCTTTGTTGGTGAGATGTCATTATATGGCATATTGTGTCAAATATGAACGCCCAATCATTTTTGTCATTCAAAAGTTGTCACCAAAAAGTAGGTCAAACTTCAAGGTCATGAGATCAAAAATCATAGTGTATTTAGAAAGACCTTATCACAGGCAATAAACAGGCTATTAAAATGAAAGCCGTATTCAGACTGTTTTCCCTAAGAACCGGCTACCGGCCAAATTGACCACTTCAATTGACAAAAATGCCGCTTTGAAATAAAAATTTGTTGTTAGGTCCACAAGGATTTTGTTTATAAACCTCAGCCCCTAGCCTGTTACAACTTATCTGTAATCCTTTACTTTGAAATAAAGGGAAAACACTGCGTATCTATTCTCATTCAAAAGTCATATCAAATTAGGTCAATCGAGAAGGTCAAAGTCAAGGGGTCAGAATTCATAGCAAGCTCGGAAATATCTAGTCAAAGGTAATGCACAGTTCAAATATGAAAGCCCTATATCTTCTCAATCAGAATTTATAACAGAAATTTCACATTTGAAAAGTAGGTCAAACTTCAAGGTCACAAGACCAAAAATCATAGTGTCGTTAGAAAGGTCTTGTCACAGGCAATAACAGATTTAATATGAAAGCCCTATTCCTTCTCATTCAAAAGCCCTGACCAAGGTTAAAGTTTTATAAAAGGAGGTCAAACTTCAAGGTCACA
>NW_026933795.1:0-5931 GCF_032062105.1 Saccostrea cuccullata
GAAAAATTCTCGAGAGGGACATTAAACAACATATAATCAATTAATCGATTGCTGAATAATTCCTGTAGTTGAATAATCTTTCTGCTGACAAATCTCGATAGTATTACTGTAAAAATCAACGACTTTACGTTTAATGTGGTACTAACATAGTTCATGACATTTTTATAACACCATCACAATTGTGCCAGAACATAAACACAGTGAAGTTTATGAGAGTACGGTGTTCGTTCGTCCGTTGGTTTGTGTATGATACACGTGTAGCTCTTATGAGTGCCAAAATGCATAAGAACAAGATTGGTCATGAAAATCAAAGTACCTTAAGTACTGAAAGACCTTTTTGCAGTTTTTTTTTTCTTTCAGAGTACATGTGATATCTATGTTTTTTGCAGAGAAAAAAGCAAATTCTTACAGATTTAGAAGAACGAAAGACTTATTTGTTGCCATGGCAACAAGATTCTAGTTATTATTATTATTATTCTTTTTTCTTCTTATTTCTTCTCCGGTACTTTTTTATTGCAAATGTTGTCAGAAGAAACTGTTCACCAAACTAAGTTAAAACCTTTTTAGGGTTAGTAGGCATGTTGTGTAGATGTGCAGAACAAAGACCAATTTTGCGCGCATTCGCATGCACGTGCGGGCGCGTGCAATGAGTAAAATGACTGATATATTTAATATGGTTGTAACTTTTATATTTTTTGATAAAATGTTTTGAAACTCATTATATAAAGATATATAAGTTGTGTAGATAAGACGACATGGTAAAATTTGCATGAACTCACGCGCATGCACGTGCGCTTTGCTCTGATTGGCTGAAACAGAAATCTCAATATCCTTTTTGTTTTATGATGAAATGCTTTGAAATTTCTAACATAGACATGCATTAGGATGTACTACAATATGATATATAAAATTTTTCATGAAATCACGCGCATGCGCGTGCGCTGCAATCTGATTGGCTGAAACTTTAAATGGCTATAACTCCCTTGTTTTTCAACCAAACAGCAATGGGATTTTCAACATAGATAAACATAAAGGACTCCTACAGGATGGTATGGTCACCATTCACATGCATGCATGAGCGTGCACGTGCGCTTTGCTCTGATTGGCTGAAACAAAAATCTCAATATCTTTTCTGTTTTTTTACAAAATGCTTTGAAATTTAAAACATAAGCATACTTTAAGATGTCCTACAATATGATATATAATAATTGTCATAAAAATACGCGCATGCACGTGCGCTGCAACCTGATTGGCTTAAACTTTAAATGGCTATAACTCCCTTGTTTTTCAACCAAACAGGATGGGATTAAGAACATAGACAGACATAATGGACTCCTACAGAAGGTATGGTCATCATGCACGTGCGTGCACGTGCAAATGAGCAAAATAGTGTAGACAAGATGATATCGTTCATTACGCTCATGCAATCACATGCGCACGCCTGCATTGCTTAAATTTGAAATACTTGGTATACTTTTGGAAAAACGTTGTTTACGTCTTAAATGCATAGATTTTGCCTTCTTTAATGAAACTTACAGGGAATATGGCACGAGAAGGGAGTTGGGGAGCGTTTGGGAACCTGTTAACGGTTAGACTACAATTAGCACTAGTTATTATGTCTCCCAAACGAGAGTGGGGAACATATTGTTTTTACTCTGTTTCTTATTTGTCTCGGTATCCGTCTTCAGGCGGAAGACCCTTATTATTACTCGGTTTCTTTTTACCTTTATTATTATTATTATTATTATTTTTATTCTTTTTTCTTATTACAAAATTTGTGAAGAAGATTTATCGGAGATGGCTCGTTGGATTTTGCTTCAAATTTTCACAGTCGATGCGTTGTCATCTGAAGTTAATTTGCAAAAGTGTCTGGAATGCATTCCAGGTAGGGAGTTATCGCCCTTTGATCAAAATTTGGAGGACCTCCTTTATATGTAATGAAGGAACTCAAAAACGGCTCAAGCTAGAAAGCTGAAATTTTAGGGATGATGAGGACATGTTCCCATATTGCACCTGGGTCAGGATATTTTCCGGAAGTGCCTAGTATGGAAGCTCGGTAGGGTTAAAATTTAGGACACGTTTTATGAGTGATTTTTTGAGACATCTTGTATCATATCTTTTAAAATATAAATATTTTGTTAAAATATACTGAACAACATTTGTGCAAAATCAAAGATCTTTCATATGATATCAAGAAAAATGTGCTACGCACCAAATTAAGGGCTAGAGGGGCCAACAGTTTTTATTAAATAACTCTTTTAAAGTCAATATTTTGTTATACATTACTGAAGCAAAAGTGTTCATCTCAACAATGTACAACTATATATTACAATTTTTATGTCGTATGGTACATAATTAGGGGCCACAAGGGGCCAAAATGCTAAATCTTTGATGCTTTATATCTCGAAAGAGAGAAATATTTTGATAAGTAATATTGAATAAAAGATGTTCAAAATCATGTT
The DNA here is from genome assembly GCF_032062105.1 of Saccostrea cuccullata. NCBI lineage: Eukaryota > Metazoa > Mollusca > Bivalvia > Ostreida > Ostreidae > Saccostrea > Saccostrea cuccullata. The sequence continues at coordinate 2,463 of NW_026933795.1, forward strand.
CTGAACAATATGCAACCTTTCATTTATCGTTAAACATACCCATTAAGGAGTTGAGGGGCTGGCCCCTAAATATTTCTTTTGCTAAAAGCTCAAAAACGAAAAAGAATCTCTGAACAGTTGTTGAACACAAAATGTTCAAAATCTAAAGATATTTAAGATGAAATCCCGAAAAAGGGGCTGGGCACTCGAATTACGGGCCAAGAGGAACCGAACAAGTCTTCAATAATATAACTCTTTATGAGTTAATATTTAGTAATACATTACTGAAGCAAAAATGTTTATCTCAACCATTTACAACTATGTCTTATGATTTTATGTCGTATGGTACGCAATTAGGGGCCACAAGGGGCCAGAATGCTCAATCTTTGACGCTTTATATCTCGAAAGTGAGAAATATTTTGATAAGCAATATTGAACAGAAGATGTTCAAAATAAAGTTCTAAACAACATGCAACCTTTCATTTTTTGCTAAACGTCCCCATTAAGGAGTTGAAGGGTTGGCCCCTAAATATTTCTTTTGCAAATAACTCGAAAACGAGAAAGAATCTCTGAATAGTTGTTGAACAAAAATGTTCAATTCGAAGGAGCTTTAATATAAAAATCAAGAAAAAGGGGCTGGGCGCTCGAAGTAGGGGTCAGAGGGGCCAAAAGTCTTCAATGGATAAATCTTAAAGAGTTAATATTTTGTAATACATTACTGAAGCAAAGATGTTTATCTCAATTATTTACAATTATACGAGGGTTGTTCGAAAAGTTCGTGGACAACTGTCATATCTTTTTTATTTGACGTCATATGTTATCCAAATTTGGTAGAAATATTTTAATAATAAATCCAAATGATTTCTATTAAATTTTTCCAAATATTACGATTTATTCAAAACTTATCCAGATTTTAAAAATGCAAAAGTCGGATCTCGGAGCAGGTCAAAATTTAGTCAGTTACAGACAATACTCTAAATAATGTCTGTAGTCTATATTCTCTGTAAAATGTAGCAAAATCGAAAAACAACCTAGAAATTCAAATTAAGAATTGTTATATCGATTCGTCTTATACCAAATTATGGTTTAATATTTTGCTTTGTTAAAAAGAAATCAACTTGAGAAGAAAAGGTAGTCCTTTTTGAAAACGACAAAAAAACAAAAAAAACAATGACGTTTCAGAACGTCACGGAGAAGCAGATAACGATGCAATTTTGTGTTTTACCCAGGAAAAATCCTGAATAATTTCTAAAAATGCTGAAGGAATCAAGAAAATATGTCTCGAACGAGTTATCCATATGTGTACAAATAGTACAGGCAGTATTTGAGTGACAGAGACTTTGTATCGGATGAGGATGATCTGTGAAGAAACGGTTTAACTGTTAAATTCTGAACAAAACTTAAAAAAGATGGAACGTCAAGGAAAGACATAGGCGCTTCTGAGTTGCTTATCCTGTGAAAGCAGAGGTAAGTAATAAAAGAAATTAAAACCTTAACAAAAGACATTATATAACTAGATCAATTCTTTAAAAAACAATTGTCAAGTATTAGAAAAGGGATTTAATGAATGGGCATTGAATTATACTGTATGAAATGTATAGGGATAGTATTTTTGAGAAATTGTTGACGCTATGTTTTGACGTTACTTTGCCGTTACGTGTGCTCCGCGGGTACAAAACATGTTGAGATTAAAATGAAATAAATTGATTTCTGTTAATTCGAATGGAATGAAACTTCACACCTCAACAAAACAAATATTTTTACATATTATAATGTGCTTATTTTAAATTTCCAGTGAGTAATTACGAAGATTGACATCGGAACTTTTAACAACCCTATATTATGATTTTTATGTCGTATGGTTCATAATTAGGGGCCAAAGGGGCCAAAAGAAGTCTTTGACGCTTTATATGTCGAAATTAAATATTTTGATAAGCAATATTAGAGCTTTAAGATGAAATCATGTTCTGAACAAATGCTGGGCGCTCAAATTAGGGGCCAAGAGGGGCCAAAAGTCTTCAATGGATAACTCCCTAAATATTCCTTATGCAAATAACTCGAAAACGAAAATGAATCTCTGAATAGTTGTTGAACAAAAAGTGATCAAAATCCTTAAAGCTTTAAGATGATATGAATAAGAAGGGCTGATTCCTAAAATCAGGGGCCGTGAAGGGCCACTAGCGGATTTTTTAAGTCTTCAATGTTCAATGTCTTTTTTTCAGATTATGAAAAATCATTATTTTAGAATGAAAATCTCAATCAAAATCTTATCTCATCTTATCAAGAATTGGACGGAAGACCCATTCGTTGTTCACAACGAGATCGTATCTAGTTATTATTATTATTATTATTCTTTTTTTTTATTTACAATTTTTGTGCAGAAGATTTCTCGGAGATGGCTCGACCGGTTTGATTCAAAATTTCGGACAGTCGATGCTTGTATCTAAACCTTATACGTTTTTTTCATTTTTTTGAAATTCACTTCCGGTCGGGAGTTATCGCCCTTTGATTGAAATTTTGATGACCTCCATGTCTGTGATGGAACTCAATAACGACTCAAGCTAGAAATCTGATTTTTTCAGGGATGATAGAGGACATGTTGCCATATTGCAACATGGTCAGGAAATTTTCCGGAAGTGCCTAGTACGGACACTCGGTAGGGGTCAAAATGTAGGACACGAGACATTGACTAATTTTGAGACATTTTGCATCACATCTTTTAAAGTATCATTATTTTGTCAAAACATAATGAACAGAATTTGTGCAGAATGACAAGATCTTTAATATGATATCAAGAAAAAAGTGCTGACTCATCACATTAAGGGCCAATAGGGGCCAAAAGTCTTTTTTCGATAACTCTTAATCAGTCAATATTTTGGTAGACATTATAGAAGAAAAAATGTTAATCTCAACAATCTACAACTGAATATTATAATTTTAATGTCATATGGTTCATAATAATGGGCCATAAGGGGCCAGAATGCTAAATCTTTGACGCTTTATATCTCAAAAGTGGGAAATATTTTGATAAGTAATATTGAACAAAAGATGTTCAAAATAATGTTATGAACAATATGCAACCTTTAGTTTTACGCTTACGTCCCCTTTAAGGAGTTGAAGGCTTGGCCCCTAAAAATTTCTTTTGCAAATAACTCGAAAACGAAAGAGAATCTCTGAATAGTTGTTGAACAAAAAGTGTTCAAAATCCTAAGAGTTTTACGATGAGATCAAGAAAAAGGGGCTGGGCTTCAAATTAAGGGCCGAGAGGGGCCCAAAAATCTTTAATCATAACTCTTTAGAATTAATTTTTTGATATACATTACTGAAGCAAGAATGTTTATCTCAACTATCTACAACTATATATTATGATTTGAATGTCCTATGGTGCATAATAAGGGGCCATAAGGGGCCAGGATGCTAAATCTTTGACGCTTTTATCTCAAAAGTGGGAAATATTTTGATAAGTAATATTGAAAAAAAAGGAAAAATT
>NW_026933796.1:0-5859 GCF_032062105.1 Saccostrea cuccullata
AAACAGAAAATGTAAATGTATTTTTTCACTTGAATAAAATCTGTGTTCTAATCTGTATTGTGTGTGTTCTTGTCTTTCAGTAAAACCAGTTCAAACCGGTTATAGGACTGTCTAGACTGTGAATGCGTGACGTCATAATCACATTCTTGCAATGTTTTTTTGCACACGGCGCATTTTTTACCTGTATAGTCAGCATAAAAAAAAAAACGTAGTACCTAGGTATAGTGTAAAACACACTCCGTATTTTTAAGGGGATAGGGTTAGGGTTAGGGGTAGGGGGGTTAGGGTTAGGGGGTTAGGGCTAAGGGATTAGGGTTAGTTAGGGTTAGGGTTAGTTAGGGTTAGGGTTAAGGGGATTAGGGTTAGTTAGGATTAGGGTTAGTTAGGGTTAGGGTTAAGAGGATTAGGGTTAGTTAGGGTTAGGGTTAGGGTTAGGGTTAGGGTTAGTTAGGGCTAAGGGATTAGGGTTAGGGGTAGGGTTAGGGGTTAGGGGTTAGGGTTAGGGTTAGGGGGTTAGGGTTAGGGGGTTAGGGTTAGGGATAGGGTTAGTTAGGGTTAGGGTTAGTTAGGGTTAGGGCTAGGGTTAGGGGGTTAGGGTTAGGGCTACCACTCAGTTGACCCATTTATCCCCTTCACCAATCAAAATTGATCACGTGATTTCTCTCAGCCAATCAGAATGCGGTCCTATCTAGACCGTTTATACTACTAATATGTGTTAATTTGGTATTCCATACAAAAGAATTCTTTTCATTTCATATCATACTTTGAATTCGAAAAAGACAAAATGCCTAGTATTAAGTCCGATGCGAAATTCAAATTACATACTAGTAATCCAGGCCCTCTAGCTTTAGCTCCAGATCTATGGAGTCATCAAAGAAATGTGAATACGCCGAACTGTTTGTGGTTCTAGTGGTCTTAACAAGATGTGAAACATTGTTTCCTTTGTACTCATACATCAAAACGTCGAACCTCAATTGTGCCCTACCTACCCATGAGGGATAGGTCTGATAGGAAGAAATTTAACAAGGACGCGATTTTCATTATCTGTCCTTGGAAGGGGGAAATCTTTTATTTGAGTCCATGGGTTATATAGAATCTGATATTTATATACTTGTACTGTATATATAGACTTGTATATAGATTAAGTCCTTTATTGAAGGTTTCAATGTTTAAAAAGAACAAGATGTGAAAAGTACATGGCCGCTTTTACTTGTAATGAGTGAGGCAAATTGGCAAATTAAGGAAGAAACGAATTGAAACGAAGAAACTTGTATCATAAACATGTAATTCTAAATCTGAAATCAAAATAAATTATCTTAAATTGCAAAATTTCCTTTTCTCCATTTTCCTGCTTCGGAGGTATTCACTGACAATGTGTGATATTACTTTAAAAAGGACAAATTAGGGATGAAAAATTGTTTATAACATAGTACTATATATAGTTACTCGGCTCTCGATCTAGAATTTTGGATATACAGTTTTAACTTTGTGCACCTCTCTTTGTGTTTGTCCCTTTTTCGGTTAAGGAGGCTCATTACACCACTTTTTGATGACGTACTACACAAAAAATAAACCTCCATTGTGTCGACCGGTTTGCTCAGGGAACGAGTAGTGTAGGTACCTCTATAATATGACCCTGACCTTTAAAACGCTTTAAAAATAGATGAAACATGCGGTGTTGTAAACAGTGAAAACAAAGTAACGGATTCATTATGCATAAACCAAGAAGAATTGCTTTTAGACAGAAACAAAAGAAAGCAACAGTCAAATCTTCGCCAAACAAGTAATGTCAATTTCATAGCCATGCATGCAGTGAACTCTATCAATCACTGACATGTATGTATGGAGGAAATTCGAGTTAAAATCTACAACCTTGTTGAAATTAAAATTTTATTTAATTACGCTATTTACTGTGTTGGTGTTAATTTATATATTTGTTTTATTGATTTAAATGTATACTCTGGTAATTTAAAGCTTTATTATGAATTTCAGATGTAATGTTAAACGTTCCATAGTGTTTTGAGTCTTGGCTAATTAGGAAAGATAACTCTTGAAAGTGGACTTTTTATACCAAATATTTTTTAAATTCGATTTTTCATTTCGTTTAAACATTCTTCATTCAATTTGACACATGTAATTCATTGAAATACATTCCTTGTCTCTTCAGAACACATTTTTAAACGTTTTATGCATAGATTAAAAAGATAATGACATTAATTGTTTTCTAGGAGAAAATTATTTTTTCTAATAAAATTATTATTAGGTATTATGAGGTATTTTCACTTTGTGTACTTGTCTTAAGAAGATGCCCATCATTTGACACTGAAAGTTCTGAAATTCTGTGAATAATAAACCTAAAATAAAACATTTCACTAAAATAAAACAAAAACTAAAAAATTCTATAAAAAATATTTATGATATCAATACCCCCATCTGGATATTTGACATCTACATTATAAGTGGTGCTGTATTGAAATCTAAAATAAACTGTGGATGTAATGAGCCACCTTAAGTTGTCTGTTAGTCCGTAACACTATTTCCTCAGCAACTACCCCGGTAGTAATCGTAGACGCATAAAACTTTCGCACAATTTTTGTTTTTGCATTCCATTTGGGCGGATTCATCGGGCGGCCCTAACTTTTATTGATAGACAGCACAAATATAAGATCGAGGAATTGTCCCAGAGGTGGTTTCCATCTATCCTGTGTCCGTCCTAATATACAGCTGATCGGCGCTTAATCCGGGTTCTCCGGAGTCTCGCCGGAAATACGTCACTGCAGCTGGGGTAATCTGAAATGTCGTTTACTAGTACTTCAAAATAATAATAAATAATTTTTCTCTACTATTTAACAGTAATAGGATTCTAAAGTCGAGCGTCTTCTAATTTAGACCTCAGAAGATAGTTGCACTAAATAGAGCGTTCTTAAGGGGGATGTACAAGCCATATCAGATCTAGTCTGGTGTAAAATAAGAAATACCAAGAATGTGCTTAATACTCTTCTAAACTAGCCCAAAGTTACTTTAAGTGCTAATGCACTAATAACCTACTGTTAGAGACCAAAATTAGTAAATAATTAAGTTTATTTTGTTTTAATTAGGAGGAAATTAATCATGTTAGAACCGCGCAGCTACAGCATTCACGAGATGAAAAAAGCATTGAAAATGGTGTTAGTTTGATTCATTGATAATATGGCTACAACCATTTGTTTCGCTTTTTTCTTGTCATTATCAATAATTCTTGAAAATTTGATTTTTCATATGGGTGTCTTCCTGAGGCCATGTGTTTATTTCGTCCGCCATTCCTCTGTCGCACAGAGTTCGAATAACATTGATTTTAGAATAAATGCGACCATAATAACATCAAGACAAGAAATAACTAAGTAATAATCATTAAGTTATACTACTTACTGCTTTTATTTGTTGCATCGCATCGTCTGATTAATGAAAAAACGCAATTTAAACCCCACTCCAGCAAATCGGGAAAAACTGTTCTGTTTACAGCTCGAATTTCCTCGATAATATCATTCCACTGAGCACGTGGTTGGCATGTGCATATATCTGCAGTGGATAGATGCGTTTATTACTATGATTATATTTAATTTTTCATGGAACAAGTCTTGATAATTTGTTGGTTTCTTTAAAACTCAAGAAAAAAGATAAAATATGTTCTAAACATATGTGTTTACGGTGGGTCTTTTTTTCTGTGGCGATAGAAGTTATTTTCAAATGGGGCACTGCAAGGAGGATGCGTAGCATTCTATTTGAAAATGTTAAACAATATGCGGTGCATGAAAAACAAATTGCAATTACATGTCTTACATTAGAAAAGTTGGTACATATGTCTATTTTGTTTAGCAGTTAGATAGAAAAAATAGGCAGTTAGAGGATTTCCTTCAGGCACCTCACATAAATAGCTAGATTGTTTGCAATGAACCACACATTGTATGGAGTAATGTTTGGACATAAAAACGCATCATGTCTCCTTATGTTGACAACGTTGTAAGCTCTCCTCATTGAACATACGAAGCTTGATAAAATATATTGAGTTGTTTCTTTGAAATTTAGAAGCAAGCACAGTGTTTGCAAAGAAAGGTCCATTGCATATGCTATGTCTATCATCGCAAAAAAAAAAAACATGTACTAGCCTTATAAGACCATTTGTTATAAAAATATTTGGTTGCCCTCTCTCCCGATCTATTGCCTAGAAATGGCCCGACTCAATTTTTCTTACATCTCATTACACGATTTTTTCTTCTTCCGTCAACAAATATGTTTAAATATTTAGGAATTTTTTTTCTCACCTATAAATACGGACCCAATAATTTTTCCCTGAGTTGGGAGGACCACCAAACGTCATTTTAAAGATGGTATAAAATATTTAATTATGTTGATTTTTTTTCTTTACTCTGTAAAATTGTAATTTTGACAAAGGGCAAAGAGAAGAAAGTTTTTTTTATTCATTAAATCTCCTAACCCACTCTGAATTATTTCATTCCTTTTCAAATGTTGCTCCGCTGTAATGAAAATTGTAAATGTTTATTTGACAGAGTATACGAGAAGTGATCAAAAAGTAAACGATATCTTAGGTATTTGATATTTATATTATTGTTGAAATATTCAAGTATTTCTCAAAGTGTAAATTGGAGGTCTTTGATAGCATATTGCTTAATTAAAAACACATCCCTTTTCAAACTTGCTTTCACCGGGCAACATAACAAGTATCATATTTATCCATCTGCCTTCCTTCACTAAAACGATCTATCCGATCATTGATTGAATTTAGAGGAAGTCATTTGTCTTAATAAACTGTGAACAAATTCTTATACGCTACTTCAAAGGATAGGATGTGTAAGATATACAATAAATATTTTAGTCGTTTGTTGAACGAGTTCCACTGAGACAACCATTTGTCGGCTATGTGTGCACCAAATTTGTTTCTAATCTAAATTGTGGTTTTGTAGATATAATTCGCGAACTTTTTGATCACCCCTCGTATTAGTAGGTACTAAAACAAGGTCATTCATATCGATTTTATGTGTTTAATTTCTTTATGTTTCATTGGTGATAATCAAAATTTTGATAGATATTATGTTATCTGTGGCAAACTTACAAACTCTTAATTCTTAACTTTGATGTACTCATTTTTCCTTACCATGAATCAAAGAGTTTAAGATTTTTTCTTTTATATCAATACGTACACACACTATTTGACAACTGTTCGATAATAATACTAAATAAATTACTTCAAGCCACACTATAACACATTTTCTCTTTTAAAAGTGTTCATACTATTTGAAATATTTTACAACTGTAATTCTGTTCTACATTTAAAGATCGTTATGTCCCTCCATATAAAGAAGAGGTCTGGAAAACAAAATTCTGTGCTAAAAATAGACCACGTGCTGCTATCCATGAACTACTTTCATGGTTCTTTACACTCTTTTTGAAGACAACGATACCTTGTTTTGAACTTGAAATTATCATTTAAAAGTGCAAAATTTAGACATTTTCTCAACAAATGGTTGTAGACAGAACATTAATGCAGAGTTTGCGTATTTTTTTGGATTTTTTAAGGCTTTGCTGAATTCTGCAGCTGCGCAGTTCTAAGGAGCATATCAAAAGCATTTTTCTGCAAAAGTATAGATTATATATGCACAACAGTAGTATAAGGGGTCTAGATGGGGGGTTCAACTGAGTGTACTTTTTATGCAAATGAGGTCAAAAATGGAGGATTCTGATTGGCTGGGGGGATAGGGGGTTCAACGGAGTGCACTTTTGGGCCTGCAGTGGGGGATAGGTGGGTCAAGGGAGTGCAGCCCCTGGGGGGATAGCCGGGTCAACTGAGTGCAGCCCCTGGGG
>NW_026933797.1:0-5911 GCF_032062105.1 Saccostrea cuccullata
TCAAAATATTCCCCCCTTTCGAGATATAAAGCGTCCAAAGATTTGACATTCTAGCCCCTTGTGACCTCTAATTACGTTACATATAATCAAACTTGTATCATATATTGTTGCAAATCGTTAAGATAAATACTTTTGCTTCAGTGAGGTATAACAAAATATTGACCATTAGAGAGTTATAGATTAAAGATGTTTGGCCCCTCTAAGCCCCTAATTTAAGGGGTCATTCCCATTTTCTTGATATCACATGAAAGGTCTTGTGATTTTAAAGATTTTTTGTTCAACACTTATTCACAGATTTCTATTCGTTGTGGAGATATGCCAAATTGAAATATATTTAGGGGCCACTCCTACAAGTCCTTAATGAGTCCGTTTTACAAAAATTCAAAGTATACATATTGTTTAGAACATTAATCTTGTCATGTTTTGTTCAATATTGCTTATCAAAATATTCCTCTTTTTCGAGATATAAAGCGTCAAAGATTTGACAATCTGGCCCCTTGTGACCCCTAATTACATAACATATGATCAAAATTGAATCATATATTGTTGCAAATCGTTAAGATAAATACTCTTGCTTCAGTGATGTATAACAAAATATTCATCATTAGAGAGTTATAAATAAAAGACGTTTGGCCCCTCTGAGCCCCTAATTTGAGGGGTCAGCCCCATTTTCTTGATATCAAATGAAAGGTCTTGTGATTTTGAAGATTTTTTGTTCAACACTTATTTAGATATTTTCTATTCATGGTGGAGATATGCTAAATGAAAATATTAAGGGGCCACCGCTACAAGTCCTTAATGGGGCCGTTTTACAAAAATTATGCCTATTGTTAAGAACATTATTCTAGCCATCTTTTGTTCAATATGGCCTATCAAAATATTCCCCCTTTTCGAGATATAAAGCGTCAAAGATTTGACATTCTGGCCCCTTGTGACCCCTAATTACGTAATATATGATCAAAATTTTATACTATATTGTTGCAAATTGTTAAGATAAATATCTTTGCTTCTGTAATGTATAACAAAATATTGATCAATAAAGAGATATAAATGAATGTGTTTTAGCCCTTCTGAGCCCCTGATTTGAGGGGCCAGCCCCTTTTTCTTGATTTCATATGAAAGGTCCCGTGAATATGTACAACTTTTTTTCTATATGTTTTAACAAAATATGAATAGATACGAAGATATAAAACAAAAGATGTCAAATTTTGTGAGATGTTTCCGAGACATTTTTTTGGCTCAACCGAGCTTCGGCGCCTTTTGCGCTATGAAAATTTGGACGCCTGCCTGCAACTAAGCAAACCTTCCCTTATTTTCACTGAAAATCTGAAGTCAATATTTTAAGTCGTTCCGGAGGAGTTTCCAGGACAAGCCGACCCTCTAAAAATCAGAAAATCATCCATATCTCACGACCGGAAGTGACGTCATCGACGACTAAAATTTCCGACAAGGTTCAGATGAATATCTATCAGATCTGAAAGTTTGGTGAAAATTGGTCGAGCCATTTTCGAGAACTCGCGTGCACAAAATCGGTAAGAAAAAAAAAAGAATAATAATAGGGAAAAAGAAACCGAACGAAAACAATAAGGTCTTCCGTTGGAAACGGAAGACCTTAATAAGAAACAGAGTAAAAACAATATGTTCCCCAACTTCGTTTGGGGAACATAACTAAAGCAATTCTGCATATGACAAAAGCGAAATACCTCATAACAGCTTTTTAATTGTGTGCTTGAAAAAAAAAGGAGGGGGGGGGGGTAAAAAGTTATTGCCATGCAAGGTATTTCATCAATTTTTTTAAGAATTAATTTCATTTATTTATCACTTTTTTTTAAATTTCGGGTAATTTTTTTTATTTTACATGTTAAGCTTATGAAATCACATCGCTAAACTGAACACGTCACAAATCTGCAATTTTTTTTTAGATTTCAATTTGTGCAGGGCTGAAATTTGTTGATGCAATATTTTTTTGAATGGGGATCGATGATCGTGGATGTATGTGCCCTTTCAATCGAATTTGAAATTATTGCAAAAATTAAATTAATATCAGATTATTTTATTGCATTAAAGAAAAAATAAATTATTCAATTATTAAGATTTTTTGTCAAAGCAAATATTGTCGCAGTTGAATTTAAGCCAAATTTATAATACAATGTGTACACTTTACTGAAACAGTATATAATGAAGGAATACATTAAGGTTTTTAGGGAAATATGGCAATTTTCAGCGGAGAGGAGTTCCATTTACGTACATGCAGAAATTGGGGATATGTAAAATGGTCGTTGTTGAAATCCTAGATTTATGTGCCCATGCAAATTAGAGCTGCATGAGAAAGAAAAATATTATATTTGATTTTGTCATATTTTATGAAGACATATCAGTATTCCATTTATCACAGACTTTATGTTCTGGAAAACATTTTTAAGAAGCTTTCCAAATACTAGTAGTTTTTTGATAAAAAACAAGTTATTTAACTCGAAAAAATTATTAATACAAATAAATCAGCTTTCCAAATACTAGTATTTTTGGATAAAAAAAGTTATTTAACTTGAAAAAATATTAATACAAATAAATCAAGCCCCCCTTTTTTAACATATTGGAGGAGGGGGTGGTCACATTTTATTGCCCCCCACTTTCACTTTAACCCCCCCCCCCAAGAAAACTATTTCAGATAGTTATATTTTTCTCACTTTGAGTCAAAATGAGGTTCTCTATAGATTGAATTTCAAAAGCTTATAGGGAGTTCACTCCCAGGGGCATAGCCCCTACGGACACTGTTTTGGATCTAATAAGAGCGGTGGTGGTTTGTAATTATATGCTTTCCATCTAACTGCACTTTCCCTGATACTTATTTTAACTCTGTGCCTTTATGAGGAAGAACAAAATCGCAAAATCTTTAAATTACATTCTGAATTTTGATTGTCATTCTTAATGTGTATGAAGGACACTTATCTCTGCTGGGAAAACTTCAACGAATTTTTTTTATGTATGGTTCGGACAGACAGTGTCTGACAAGCGAATAAACAAGAAGTTAACATCAGATTTAAACTCAAATGTTACCCACCATGCATATGGCATGCCTTAGCAAATACTATGCTAAAATTTCAAGCATCTTCAATGAATAGCTGCTGAGAAAACTGCAACCAAACATTTGCTACATACAGACACACAGGCAGCTAGACAGACGAACGGACTGACACACAAAAGTAAATCAGTATACCGCCTTCTCCTTCGTAGCGGTGGCATAATAATTCCTTACGAAAGGAACAGCAAAAGATCATTTCAACAACATCAAAAACAAGCTGAATTGAGGAGGGGGGGGGGCACTCTTGACTATGTGCTTGTCCTACTTAAACTAAGTTGCTTTAAAAAGATCGGTCATGATTTTATGTAGGTATTTATTGTTTCCATGGAAACAAATCCTGCTGCAGTAATTCAGATATATGTGAGCAGTTTAAGTTTGAGTTCATCTGTTTTTGTCCCGGTAAATAAATTAATTAGAAGTATAATCAAACATTGGTGGCAGAGCTTTGAGTTTTGTATACTGGTACATCAATAATTATTTGGATAATTCCTGAATTATTTAGTTACCATAGCACCTGGTTTTTTTTTATTATGAATTTCTATTTTCATGTTAGTGAAATGACAAGGTTTACATGGTTTATGGAATTTATTTCATTGAAGAAGACATATAATCGTGCAATAAAGCAGTAAATTTTGTATATTAAACATATCAATGAAAAGGATTTTCCTGAACTATTGGCTGCCATAGCAACCATTTTTTAAAATAAATTATGAATTACTGATATTTAGTGAAATACAATTAAATTCAATTTATTTTATTGAAAAAGAGAAAAAAATCATGAATGAAGCTTTTATAATATCCGTTGTATACTTGTCAGTATCACAAAAATTGTGATAGCAACCATCATAAGGAAGTGTTCAAAAACTAATTGGTTACCATAACAACGTGATTTTAGACGCTTGAATTTTTATTTATTTTTTTTTAAATGTACATAAGTGAAATAACAAATATAATAAGTGTTATCTATTTATTGAAGAAATTAAATCATGCACTGAGACCACAGATTCTGCATTATGATAACGTCAATAGCTTAGTAATTTTTCCTGATTTTTGGTTGCTATAGTAACAAATTATTTTTGTTTAATTTATGAACTTACATTTTTATCATTTTATTTTAAAATTATGAGGTTTAGTAGTGTGATTTATTTTACTTTTGATTTTTTTTAAAGCTATAATGTACAAAAAGAGCCAAATGTTGAATCTCCAAATTAATCCAAAATCTCCATAGCAACCGTTTTCATTTTCTTTTTATTTTATTTTAAGAAATAATACCTCTCTAGAAATTTTATATTTTGTTGAGTACGGAATGACCTTTTCAGTGATGGTAGTTGTTTGTTATGGATTGCCCGCGTTTTCTTGCTACTATGCTTAGAAAATGCCAAAAATTGGCATTTTTTCAAATTTGTTAAAATTTGAAAAATTCACACTTTTCACTGAGAGACAACTCTTTTATAACCAATTACTGAATAATTTCATCAGTTGTGGTAGTAACTCCAACAAATATGCTATCAAAGTAGGCAACAATTAAATCTGTAAATAGTATGCAGAAAATAAAAATGTATGATGAAAATGGTATACTTTCAGTAGGTTGCTCTGTATTTTTGGCCTCAAAATGGTGGTTTTGGTTACCATGGCAACCGGGACTCAAAATAAAAAATTAACCCCCAAAATGTTCTATACATGGTGTTTCTACATTGTATGCAAAAAATCAGCAAAATCTGTGATGTACCATTTCCAACTTTTTTCTAAATTCTTTGATTCTTACAGAGAATGACTCTTAAGAGATATTAATATTTTTTAATCAAAAGTATTATCAGAAAAAGGGTAAAAAAAAAATACGTTTTCTCTATTATAATTCAATAGAATAACGCTGAAAAGCTTGCGACAACAATGGTCTGTTTGGGAGTGAATGGCATGAAAACGACGCAGACAATTTTTATCAAATTTTCAGATACTATAAAATGAAATCAGGGAATCCATGTAACAAATTTTCAGGGCATGTTTTCGAGTGATTTTAAAAGGTCAGTAACCCCGCGACCTACGTTAAGCGAGATAACTCTCATTTTTAATTATAAAAAAAAATTGCTACATGTAAATTATGTGGGATCGGTAAACAAGAAATTCTAACGATGACGTCAGAGTTGTCTGTTGACATATTTTGAAAGTGTGGAATCAGAGCAGAGTAGGAGAATACAAGAGGTTTGATTACTATTTTCTACTCGAACTGATAATTTAGATTCTTCAAAATGAAACTATTATGGGCTGTTCAAGCGCCCTCGGGTGACAACCCTACTCAGACCTGATAACTGGTGATGTCTCCCAGTCCATAATTGTGTATTTGTCTAATGTCTTAAATTCCCTCTTATTAAAAAAAAGAAAGTCATAATATCCTTGGAAAAAAGGTTGTTGTTTGTTTGTTGCTTCACGTCTATCTCGAGAATTTTTCACTCAAATAGATCGAAATGCCACCACTTGCCGGTGGAGAGCTGCAAATTTTCTGCCTTCAGGTCTATTGCCGAGCAGTGAGGGGTCATTTTTTTAACCTGCATCTACTGCGACACGGGACCTCAGTTTTTACAGTCTCCACGTCCCACAGTGGGATTCGAACCCGCGACGTAAGGATTAACTCCTTTCTAAACGATCTACGGCAGACGTTTTACAACTGCGCCACGCGGGTGACAATGAAAAGGGTAACAATAAGAAAAGTGATTGATGAAATAAACTAGAGAGACACTGGCTCTACTGTTTTATACTTATAACAAAGGGCAGAAAAAGTAGCATTTGAATTTGAGCTACAGCAATAAACTAAAAAATGAGCATTAGTTAAGG
>NW_026933798.1:0-57610 GCF_032062105.1 Saccostrea cuccullata
ATGATAATATCTTGACAAGCAATGGTTCGGGCTAAAGTAGAATCAGAAAGTCTGTCTGCATGACCATCTACCTAATGACCATCTACCTATGTCTTTATACTGTACTTGAACAGGGGTTCTTAAGAGAGATTTTGTGAACTTTGTTAAATACTTATGTTCAGTACAGTGCAAAATAATGACCATGAATAACTCAGTATTTTCAACATTTATCATGCATTCTCTGTAAGCACCAAAAAACGAAAAAAAAAATACTGATGTTTGACAACACGCATATGATTTGAAAAATTTCCGTAGACAATTTTTTTTTTATTTAACCTTACATTTCTCAAAAAATGCCAAATTTTCCATTTTTCACATTTTCAAAAACTATGCCATTTTGTAGAACCGTTTTCTAAGAGTGGGGTTAATTCTGGAAAAACTGGTTATATGACCTGTATTCTTTAACAGTTGATGTTTACTTATGATACAAAGATTTATATTTGAGTTCACTACATAAAGATAAAAATGCATTCATATTTCCTCAATTTTCATGTTTTTGTTTGGTCAAAAATGGCCGAAAATGGCCAAATTCAATGGATCCGTCACCATGGCAACCGGGTGCACGTGGGAAACTTCTAACACCATATTTGCTGGTTTTGTACCAAGGTGCACCTGTGGTGCAAATTTCATCAAAATCGGTGATATGTCATTTCCAAGCCCTATAGTAAAATTTTTGGTGCTTACAGAGAATGCATGTTATCATCTGAAAAAGGTTAAGACAATAAAAAAAATTCTAAATAAATATTTTAGAAATATTGCATTATTTACTAACCTTTTGAAGGATGAAATTCACATGTAGTTATACAAGACAAAACTTCATGAATAATAATTGTTGGTAGGTATACCTCTGTTGCTGGCCTTGTTTGCTGCAGAACCTATCAACTCCAGGACTTTGTGTGATGCCTCCATAACAGATACTCTGCTGTACCCTTCCACAGCCCTCATGAAATCTGAAGAAAGGAGGATTTGCTAAATGTGTATTCATATATTTAATAATATCAAGAATTGCTGATGCATTTCAGGAAAAGGACAAGCTTTAATCAATGATTCTGGTTCATGTTTTTTAAAACATAATTTTTTTTGAATTTTGAGATATTGGAAAATTCATTTTTAGGATTCATGATAATTTTGATAAGAAAATTTTGACATACCATCATTATTCACAATTCTGCAAAGTTTTCCCTCTTCAAAAATTCTAATCTTGCAGAGTGGCAGTCTGAAAGCAGAGTCTTCATATTGGTCAATGCACTTGAGCCAGTCCCTCTCTAATACTCTTTCTTGATGTTTTCCTGTCATGGAACGAAAGGGACTAAGAGATGGATAACTTTGAAAGTCTTGCTCACCTAGACCATCATGAAATATTATGCCATCACTGCAGATAAACCACCAAGTGCCTTCGCCACAACTCAAGAAATCGGAAATCCTTTGACAGTGGATTTGAAATAAGGTTGGAAATTCCATATCAAATAAGGTGTTCCCTGTCTTTGGAAGATGTTTGGCTTGGTGACTGAATATTGAGTCTTGATGTTTAACATAATCTTTTTTTGTTTTCATCCAGCTGTTCGCAGCTAGGATAAGACGGCCCGTAAAATATCAAACTGTTCAAATAGTATACATTCACGTCATTAACCGTCGGGTGGCGCTGCGGTATTAGAGGTGGTTACGCAAACGTTTGAATTTGTCAAGCGCTTGACTGAGTGTAAACAAATGGTAGCGTGGCGAGACACTGTGGTTTCTACTGGACATATACCTCCAAATTAATTATTTGTAACGAATGCCAACTCTCTAGTGTGCCAGGATGTTGTAGAGGTTGCGGACACTAATTATTTTCAGATCTAGACATTTGTTTGAGACGAAAAGTGACGCCAGATCGGTCATGAAGATGATCAGCTGATTTTGGAAGCTTGGTAAACACGATGTTGCTTGTCACCAGAATTTCAGAGTCGGCGATATCAAGGATTAGATTTTTGGTAAAACATTGATTTTGATTGATTTTACGAAGTATAAGTCATTAAATCATATAGATTTAACCAGAAAAATGAGTTACTATATACAGTATGAAACATTTTGACTTGGTGACTTTTTAACTCCCTCTTTATTTTTTTTTTCGACAACAGACATTTGAATTATTTATATTAATAGTGTCTTAATAGGTTGACACATGGCAATATTGTTTCAAAAGTTTGAAATCTACTTAAAATGTCTAAAACTTTTGTTGCTTTGTGATTTTGTTTTTAAACAGACATACACAGCACTGGTAAATGTAATAGGATTAAATCTGATGAATTTAATATACAGGGGCAGTTTTCTTTTTGTACAAGTAGAGTGTATGATGTGCTTATGTCCCCATAGAATTAAGTTGATTTGTTAGCAAATGGAATAAGTACTGTAATTTATAATTTAATATCAAAATTCAATTTTAAATTTTATTATATAGGCCTATTTTAAATTTCAACACCAGAAATAATGAGATATTTTCCCCCGCTTTATTAGTATGAGTAGGGTCTTTGATTTTCCCTGGGTGAATATTGATTATTTTATATAATATTCTACTTTAACTCATTATAAATACAAAACAAAAATAATATTTGCCTAGTTCCTTGTTTACAGGAGGTAAAAGTTGACTAAAGAAGGATGCAGTAAACTTGACGTCCAGTTTTGGACTTTAAAACTCCAGCAATACAAGTCCTACAGCTCCTAGGCTGCAGTTAAGACAAGGAGTATGTACAAAGACTGAGCTGTTCCTCAAGATTTGTGAACTAAAGTGTGCATCATGAAGTTTAGACCAATATCCCCATTGATAACTTGCAGTCACTGTGATGTTTCTTTAAGATCAGCCATATTCTTTAACAAAGAGATGAAAATTTCAGTGCAAGCATTTAAGCTGTTGAAGACTCTATCCGAATGATTCTTTCTCATATTGGTACATATTGTAGAAGTTATTAGCATGATTGGGCTATTAAGTGAGACGTGCTTAGAAATAGAAGATGTTCAACTATTACTTTTTAAATTTCAGAACACAAGTATATAATTTTAAGAATTTTTGACACATGTTTTATTTTTAGAAATATTTAAAAAAAATCTTTTTGCATGTTTTGAAAAAGAATTAAAAATGATTGTACATGTATTATGAATTCTGTGGAATCTTTTTCATCATGTTAATTTGTTGGGTTCAATGTTCATGGACAAGAAAAATCGCTCATCATCCTCATGGGTATGTAATTTTGTGGATTATAACTCACTGACAATGTAGATTCAATCAAAGTGTTAACAAAATCCATGGACAAGAGAGACTCGTCAAATCCACGAACATTGGTTTCCAAGAACATTGTACCTGCATGCTCAAATTCAAGTACGAAAGGAATAAACATGTATAAATATTTAATACAATCTTTATTTGTTTTATTTATTTACAGCCATGAATAAAATAAGCAAAATCCTTAACAGAGAAAAGTTCAAGCTTTAGAAAGATACTGTACATGTACATAATTTGGCGTTTTCAAAATTTAGCGCAATCAATGGATATGGAGTTGTTGGCATAATCATGAATTAGAGCTACAAATATTTGTGTCGTATATTCTATTTATAAATGAATTCTTAGTGGTATTCATGAATATTAGCACATCCTTCTGCGCAAAAGCAGCTAAAATATGAAGTCCGCTATTTTAACTACACATACAGTAAATTCCTTTCAATGTCAATTTTTGTCGAACAAGTATTAAAATGTTAAGTCTGTGCATTCTTTCATTTCACAAATTGATTTCTCTTGCCAGGGATTGTTTGAGTACATCAGCTTCTTTTCTCTTTCAGTTTTTGGTGGAATTCCTTCAAATAAGAAAGAGTAGCAATTAGTATAGAGTAAATTGCATTATCATGACTTTACTTGTTTTTTGTAAATTAAACTGTCTTTCAATGTTTTTAATTTATAAATAAAATTGATCTACTTTTCAAATTAAAATGGAATCCTTACCATTGTAATTGTAAGTTTGTGAAAAGCCTGAAGATACTGCATACAAGATTATTGTATTTCTTCTATTAGAGAATTTTCCAAGCATGAGCATACCTAGTCTTTGTGTGTACAGGCTGAATGTTGCCCCATATTTCCAGCTAGCAAAACATTTTCTCTGTGAATGTATAGGACTGCCAAACATCTCAACACTTTGTCTTAAGTTGTAATACACCTAGTGATAATAAAAGGAAATACATTTTTTTAAGAATTAAAATTGGAAGCATTGAAGTATTGCTTAAGTATAAATTATGAGTACTTTCTATTATTTAAAAAAACAAAAATGCGATTACATACCAGATCTTTTTTTCCCTGGCAGCACTGACGATAGGATGGATTCCATTTCATGAACTGGATGGGGAAAAATATAATTTTTATGTTACATGTACCACCCAGCCATAATCAAGCTCCCTGTAAGCTTTGACATCTTAATTTACCTGCTGATCTCCTAAATGAAATAAAATAATAAAATTATATATCCTTGAATAATTAAAAAATAACCCAATTTACTCAGTATAGGTTTTTATTTAGAAACAAATATAAAGTCAGTCTGTAAGTGAGGTCTATCCATAGTCCTGATAATAAATTCTTTTTTGTCAGAGGACTGTAAAATTATATGTTTTTTGTATTTAGTTGTACAATAACAGCTATGCATGTATATATTCCTTTTACCGTATTTATTTTTAGATGCAGCAGGTTTTATTTAATAACTGAGTATATCTTTCCGACTTAATGAGATTGTAAATGTAAACTAAGTTGTTGAGGGTCACATTATAGAAACACAAATACCGGTACAATTTAAAATGGACCTAGCAAATTATAACTTTAAAATATTTGTACTCATTTTTACCTTTATGATAACAAAGGTGTTATGCTCTAAGTATACATGTACATGTAGCTACTGACTATAAAAAAAAATTGCAAATTATTCATATGCACTATAAAGTATAAGGGCACATATTAAATCTATGTTTGTTTGTTGTCTTATGTCCCTCTTAAGAATTTTTACTCATATGGAGACACCATCATTTGCTGATGGCGGACTGCAAATATACCTATTCTCGGCACTGTGGGCCATTGAGCAGTGATGGATCTTTTTTGTGCAAACAGGACCATGGTTTATACAGTCTCATCTCTCCACGTAACACAGTGGATCTGAACCTTCGACATTAGGTTCAGCTCTTAGCTTTGGCGACTGTAGACAGGGCAGACACTCTATCCACTGTGAAATGTGAGCGACTTACATCAAAGTAAAAGGACCAGTCTCAATTTTTTTAATTTAAAAAAAACAAACAATGTGAGGCTGATCAGAAATCCAATCAGTTATCTTTATTAGGTATCAATGGATGGCCACTTAATCTATCTCTGTGTAGGATCTGGAGAGTCTTTTGTTGAGGGTTGAAATATGATGTTTGTGTTTGTTTCAGTTTTGTTTACTACGATTTTTTTTGTAATCTGTTCAGATAAAATGAATGTTTAGTTTGTATTTGCCTAGCAACTTAATTACCCTTGATGATCAGTTGGGACGTTGCTCTTTTAAACAACAACAACGAAAATGCAACTGTTACAGTATGTATAACCAGTGTATACCTACATAACCTAGCTGCATGTGCGATGATTGTCATGTAAAAAGGAATAAATAACAAAATATAGCCAGAAGCATTCATATCATATACTAATTTCATTTGAATCTAGTGTTTGTGTAAGTGGTATAGATGATAATTCATCTGACAATCTACAAAAATGTCGATTGTTAACTCGATGCTTTGTCGTTGTACTATCTTCGTCATGTAGGCATGTTACACTCGATAATTCTTAGAAAGTTTTCATAAATGTATATTATTTACAAAAAATAATTACCCAAGATTCGGATAAACCTTTCTCCCGGTTATGACAGCTCGATTAAAGATCGATTCAGCCCCTACGTTTAGCATGGTTTAGCACCAAGTTCGATAACACGTCCATTTGTTTACATTGTTACAAGCGCCGCGGTGATTGAAGCGTTTACGTAACCACCTCTAGTAAACCAGAGACACCTGACGTCATAAATATGACGAATGAGTCCTATTGTAGTTACTTCTCTGAACTACCTAGATATGACGTCATAATAGAATATGACGTCAAGTCACTGCATTCTTGAGCTGACATGACGGGGAAAGTGTCATATTTTTTACATGGCATGTAAATTTATTTAGGGGACTTGTTGTTTAATTTAAGTGTTAGGGTTGTTTTTTAAGCTCAAGTGTGCTGTTATAATGTTGAACATTTGAAATTTAAATATCAAAATTCCTTTTGCCTGTGCGATATGCACATATTCAAACAATAGCAAAAATTCATGTGTGAAACGCTCCCCTTAGAAGTCCGTACACAGAGTTAGAATTTATGAATCATGTTTATATTGGACTGGCACAAGTGATAAACAAGATCAAATTGAAGATATTCTTTGTGGATCTACAAGAGAACTTTGTCCTCTAACTGAATATTGTTTGGGGATTGTGTGTAGTTTAACTTTTTTTGTATAAATCGCGATAATGGGTGGAAAATACCCCTTCTTATGTTGGTAAGTTTAATTTTTCGAAAAATATTTTCTAAACGAGTAAAAATTAAACCTGCCCCCAGCACTTTTTTATGTACTAGAGATCACGATGAATTGATCTATGTAACAAACTTTGCACAATATTTTTGTTTTGCACTTGTGCCGAAGCGATTTTTGTGCAACACTTGGTAATATCATAAATCTCCGTCACGTGATCAACATAGTCATGTGACATCACATTAATGCTCTAAAATAAAACCTGACCAAACTGTTATCTCAAGTTGTCTGAAATTTCAAACAAGGATTACATATTAACGAGGCCCGATCTAGTTGATATGCGCATACGTTTTAACGCAGCGTCGACTCAGGCACGTCACAGTACCCTGGACTGCCGTCACAATTGATTACAATAACGTCACAATTAAAATGACGTCAAATTGCGCTAAATGTTTCGCGGATCTTGCTATATAGACTGCTTGTTGAAAGCTGGTTTATTACTTACATGTTTTTAGAATTTTTTTTAAATTAATAAACTACTTTGAAACATAATTTATTTTGAGATATCAATTTCTTGGAACAGATTCATTAATTTTATCTTGTTCAATTTCAATTTGTGAGTTAGAAAAAAATCCCACTGCAACCAAAAGTAAACGATTTTAGTCTTTCTCCTCGGACATGTTGAAGTGTTTATACTCACCATTTTTCATTGAGCATAAAGAGAAAATTATGTCATAATGTAAGAATGATTTAATTTTTAGAAACTTATACAGTATTACAATCGTTTGTTGATGTTATGTAAAGTTAACTTATTGCAACTTATAAAATACTAGCATATAGTTGGATAAAATAAGTCCTATTTTTGTGTTTTGATATGCCCCCTTCTCACTGCAATAAAGGCTACCTCAGATTTTCTTTTCATTTCTTAAAAGAGGGATGTGAATTGCATGATATATGTGAAAATCAAAGCATTTCATCATTTATTTTTTTTTAATTTGTCAATTCCTTAGTTTACTGGGGAGTTTTAGTATGTAATTGTGTATAAAAACAGGAAAAATGTCCATATCTTGAAAGTGTCCCCGTCTGACTACAATAAAGGCAAGGTAACAAAATTTCATTCTAATTTTTCTTAACATAATACATACAAATTTATTTCCAAGAATCAAAATTTTTTATCATTCCGTTTTCGTAATATCCAACTAGATTGGGCCTCGTTAAATTAAAATCTAGCTCACACTAAAATGTATATTTTCAAGGCATTTTAAGCCTTCGTACAGCCTTATCATAACTGCGTTGTGCATTGTATCTCAGCAATGCATTGTCTATGATCTTACCGCATTGTCTGTTGGCTGTGTTTAGAGAGATGTTTCGTAGGTCTTCAAATGATATTTCCTCTTGTAATGAAATCAGGGAGCGCAGGCAAATTAATTTCTAAGTTTCTGGGGTATGCACTGTTAGGCTGTGGAAATGTGAACCGTAGAATTTTCTAGTAGTCATCTTCTTAGGTATGCTGATAATTATAACTGTCTTCGAAAGAATGCTGAATTTGAAGTAGAGATTATACAATCTTAGAATTTTCTTGGTTGTTCTTTGTTGATAGGGGCTATAGCAGATGAATATTACCTCTACTAAACAGGCATAGAGTTCATAAATATATCCTTACTGATTTTATTCTCCGAGAATTTTGAGTGTTAGAACATTGACAACTTGACAGCAAAACAGACGGGCGTCTGATCCTTTCAGCTGATTTTTATCTCCGATGGTGGTAACTGAGAACTGTTCATAAACTTTCTTTATGTCAACATCATCAATATGGCGGGGCCCTCTCCACTGAAAAATCTAAAAATGTACTTGACATCGCCACACTAGTATCTTAGACTCTCAAGGTCATTAATCCTTGCTGGCATGTAAGACAGCTGGTCAACATCATTGCTAGAGGACTACCCAAGCACATAGAGGAATGGCTTTTCAACCATTGCTTGAAAATCAGCTGGTACATGTAGACGCTCTGGGTACTTCTTCTTGTATTCGTCGTCTGTGATGAAGGAGGCCGAGTCGTAGATTGTGCTAACCATGATAGTGATGTAACTATGATTAAAACATTGCTATGACGTCATGCCTTTGTTCTTGCAGTCTAAAAATTTACCTGTAGCCGTCCGATAATAATAATTACCAGTCTGATAATAAACCTGTATTATCGGACGGCAATGATAACAAAATCGGACGGTACTTAAAAAACAAAAAGAAGAGTGAAATTAAGATTAAATATGTTCAGAAACCCCCGATAAAAATGTTAGGAAAAAATCAGGGAAACCAAACGCAAGAAAATTAAGTTGCTACAAAATAGCAAATCCATGAAAAGAAATTAGAGTATAAACCTTCCACAACATTAATACTTTCTAATTTTTAGAAGAGTTTTTGATACAGCACTTTGAATAAGCGAATTAAAATCCATTTCTGAAAAATAATCTGCAATCTCCTTTTATGTTTGTTCCCCGAATGTCACACTTTTAAAACCTGAGAATTTCCTTTATCTAAACTAATAGTTTAGCTAGGGTAAAAGTCAGCATTTTACTTTTCATGATGATAATTAAAATATCACCTAAAATTATGTCAGTATCAATGTCAATTTATGCACATCATAAATAAAAATGTTCCCCCAAAAAATCTTTAACCACCGGACCCCTGTCCTACTAAACGAAACGACTGCCATTGAATGCAAGAGTTCACTCACTTTTTTTACCGTCACATTTCTTTTATCTACTTATCAGACGGGTAGAAAACAGTGGCTGCCTAAACTCCCAATGTGTTATTATCGGACTCCTCAAGGTAACTTTTGGACATTTAAATGGCATTGTTGTAAGTAAGATATATGCCTCATACTATTCTATATGTAAAATTATCAGACAGTTTTAGGCCCGAACGGGCCTCAAACAGTCTGATAATTTTACATATAGAACAGTACTCGGCAGATATCCATTACTTAAGAATATCCGAGTGTTCATGCCAGATTTTAAGGTGCCTCGTCTTGCTTTCATCAATGTCTGTTTCTCTCTGATTATCCTTGTGAATTTCTGCCATCTGTTCTGTGATCTTTTTCAGTGGAATCATTCTCCCATATACAATGTAATCAACATTGGTGAGAATACCCGATGAATCAATTTTGTTAGCCTTGAAAGTTTTGGCGGCAATCTGTTCTCCAATATAGAGATCTTTGTTTTCTAATTTTTGTTTTAAACTTCTCCTAATTTTCTGGCTGGTTTTGGCGTTGGTATCGAAATGAACTTGTAAATTTTCTGCCTTGATCTTCTTACCCTTGGTACAAAGTCTCTGCCACTTACACGCTGATATTGATTGAACTGATCTATGTTTAC
The DNA here is from genome assembly GCF_032062105.1 of Saccostrea cuccullata. Taxonomy (NCBI): domain Eukaryota; kingdom Metazoa; phylum Mollusca; class Bivalvia; order Ostreida; family Ostreidae; genus Saccostrea; species Saccostrea cuccullata. The sequence continues at coordinate 9,953 of NW_026933798.1, forward strand.
ACCATTTTGACTAGCAAATGTTTGTAAAACTTGTCCAGCATTTTTTGGAACAAGGCCATTTTTGTTTTTGACATGACATTTTAAGGCTAGGTACCGCCAGATGACTCCTGATCCCGATGAAAGATTCTGCATATATTTCAGAAACCCATCTCTGTCAAATGTGTAGTTGTCCGTGTTTCCCACATGTTTTTAGCTCTACTGGTCAGAGACCAGAAGAGCTTATGCGATAGTAATGCGTCCGTCGTCCGTCCGTCTGTCTGTCTGTCTGTCTGTAAACAATTTTTCAAAATGCTACTCCTTCTACAGTTTTGGTCTGATTTCAGTATAACTTGGCACACAAGTAGACTACAATAAGATACATAATTCTATATATCGGTTTTTGATTTCGATGAACGGTGTTGCCGTGGTTACTAAAAATAGAAATTTCTGTGAAATTCTTTCAAAATGCTACTCCTCCTACAGTTTTGGTATGATTTCATTATAACTTAGCACACAAGTAGACTACACTAATATACATAATTCTTATATCGGTTTTTGATTTCGATGAACGGTGTTGCTGTTGTTATAAAAGTAGAAATTTCTATGAAATTCTTTCAAAATGCTACTTCTCCTACAGTTTTGGTCTGATTTCAATATAACTTGGCACACAAGTAGACTACACAAAGTAGGGGTGCAACGATACGCCTACCCCACGATACGATACGTATCACGGTATTCAGTTCACGGTACGATACGTATCACGATACATGACATATTGGGTTAAAAAGTCAGACGTTTGTCATCACATGCTTAAAACTCACAAGTTTAATCGAATGCTCATTACACTAACACTAGGAAAGTGATAACATCCTTCAACCCGTTAAATATGAGACTGGAAACAAGTGTATTTGTCGTTTCTGAAGTTTCATTGACCACATGTTTCGTGCGGAAGCCATTTTGAAATTGTAAATGACGAACCAAAACGGACGAAACGAATAATTACGGACCGATTGAACCGAACAGTGGTATCAGTTTCACGTAACGTGAACCGAACCGTGGAAAAATAAACCGCGGTATATGGACAAACGGTTTATTGTTGCACTCTTAACACAAAGATACATAATTCTGTATATCGGTTTTTGATTTCGATGAACGGTGTTGTTGTTATTACTAAAAATAGAAATTTCTGTGAAATTCTTTCAAAATGCTACACCTCCTACAGTTTTGGTCTGATTTCAATATAACTTGGCACACAAGTAGACTACACTAAGGTTCATAATTCTGTGTATCAGTTTTTCACTTCAATGAATGGTGTTGCCATGGTTATTAAAAATAAAAATTTCTGTTTAATACTCTCAAAATGCTTTTCCAAATAGTTTTAGTCTGATTATAATATAATGTGGCATGCAAGTAGACTACACTAAGAACATAAAGAGACTTAATCAAGGATCATTATTCTATTTATTGCTGTTGAAAAGTTTCAATTTCCAACTGCTTAAGTACTTTTCTCTTCCTTTGCTATAAGTACAAACCAGTAGAGCTTCAGTCTCGACAGAGACTTCTGGTTTGTCTTTTGTAAGCCTTCTTTGATTTTTTTTTTTGATACACGAACGTATCAGTTCTCTCCCTTGCTGAATGGGTGGCCTAAAAAATGTGGACAATCTGTCCCTATCAACTTGACTGTACGATTTTCCCGATGCAAGAAAATTTCGAACTTCACTTTCATTGTTGGTTTTGATTTGATTTACATGTATTTTATTTGTATTTTGTCGTGTTTGTTTGATTTTTTGTTTGCGTTTCTGTTCACTGGGAAGTTTTTCTGTTAAGTTGTACCTATCAGAAACAACTGTTTTTAAATTTGTTTGAAACTCTTTTTCAAAGATGGGTTCTAAGACATTCAATATTTTGTTGACCCCTGTACTGTTTTTATTTTTAATTTTATTTGTAAGTTCATTGGACATTTGCACGATGTTTTCAGCTGATTCTGTGATAAACTTGTGTAGTACTGAATAATTTATCAGTTTTGTGTTTTCACATTTATTGTATGACGAAGTTTTTCTTTATGTGAGAGAGAATCCCATTGTTGCAAAGAAAGCTGCATAAGAAAGTCTTTTTTCTGCCCACTTTTGTTATAATTTTTCCAGTATTTTGGTTGTGTCAAGTAGTGTTATACACGTGGTAACTGGTGCACAAATTTATCATAAGATAACAGATTTGGAAGATAAAAATCATTAGAGACGTCATTTCTCTTTTTAAAAAAAAATGAAAGGTACTTCCGGTCAAACGGGACGGAAGACCTACTCGTTGCTTTGCAACGAGCTTTGCTTTAGTTACTACTAACTTTTATTTATATAGATAAAACTTCGTTTTATTTTTGTTGCTTAATTTAGCGTTTGTATTATCTCAAAAGCGGTTGAGAGCAAGAACTATATTTTTGCACGTAACTTTAAAATGGCGACTAAGGGGTTGACTTCCTGCCTTGAACAGGACCACATAAGCCGGCAATTGGTCTTTGAGCAATAAGCCCGGCTAATTATTCTCCAATATTACGTGTACGAGAAGTATCTGAAAGCGAATCCGAATTGTTTCAACCAGGTACACATATTTAGATATGCAGATTATCCCACGTTTTGTTGATGCTCTTACATAGCCGGCGAGCCACACTGGTTAGAGCGTCTGCTCTAGAGTCGCGAAGTAAGGAGTCGATCCTTACGTCGTGGGTTCAAATCTAGCTGTGGGAGAGAACGGTCCTTCGGATGAGACCGTATAAACCGAGGTCCCGTGTCGCAGTACGTACTGGCACGAAAAAGATCCCTCAATGCTCAATGACCTTGAGTGCCGAGAGGACATAGATGGTGCTCACAGCTGTATTGAGCGACTGATCGTGTAATGCCGGACGCCAATTTGTAGTGATTTTAAACTTGTAATAAGCTTGCTACATTGATTGCATATGCTATATTCTCCTTCACTATGCATGTTCATTCAAATATAAAATAATTATATTCTAAGTATGAGAATAGTAAGAACAGAACTCTATATTACATACACATTGAATCCGGGGGGGGGGGGGGGGTATCATTAAAATAGGCATGCATTGAACATTGGGGCGTTGGTTACCCCCCCCCCCCCTCCTTTTTCAACAGGCAAATACTCAAAAGAAGGGTAATCAGTATATAGCGTTTGAAAAAAAAATGATAGAGAAAGAAATTCAATCATTAAATCCCCCACACACAAACACGAAATAGGATTTTCGGGTTTGAAAAATTTCAATTCTTCCTTCTTTTTTTTTCTTTTTGTCATTTTTTTTTTCATTTTCAGGTTCGATTTTTTGGGGTCTTTCAATTAGCCCCCTTCCCCCCCCCATTTCTTTTTATCACCGTATAAAAAAATACGTAATAAATATTTACCGGATATTTTAAAAAATTATATCAGGATCCGATTGTATCAATATTTAATGAATGATGAAAGCTTCATTAAATTGATAATTTTTAATGTGTCATTAAATTCTGTTGTATCAATATATCAATATTTCAACGTTCATTAACTATGGCGGCCGGCCAACGTAATGTTTGGCTAGCTTGGAAGAAGGAGGGCTGATAGAGTGTTTTTAGAACGTTTCTCTGTAGAAAACATGACTGACGAGGACATCCGTAGGCGATATTGTGACTTGTAACTGAGCGGATGTTACAAAATTACTACAAAAAAAAAATTAAAAAAAAATATATACAAAAATATTAACTCTCAATTTAGACTGAGCTACTTGCTCAAAAGTGATTCGTGGAAAAGCTCAGATAACTTCTGAGAACCTAACAAAGAGAATTATATACAACAACCAGAAGTCTCTGTCGAGACTGAAGCTCTACTGGTTTGTACTTATAGCAAAGGAAGAGTAAAGTACTTAAGCAGTTGGGAATTGAAACTTTACAACAGCAATAAATAGAATAATGATCCTTGATTAAGTCTCTCTATGTTCTTAGTGAAGTCTACTAGCATGCCACATTATATATTATTATCAGACTAAAACTACTGTAATTGGAGTAGCATTTTGAGAGTATTAACAGAAATTTCTATTTTTAGTAACCAAGGCAATAATGTTCATCAGTCAGAAACCGATACACAGAATTGTGTATCTTAGTTTAGTCTACTTGATGGCCAAGTTATATTGAAATCAGGCCAAAAATGTAGTTGACATAACATTTTGAAAGAATTTCACAGGAATTTCTATTTTTAGTAACAACGGCAAAACCGTTCATCGAAATCAAAAACCGATATTCAGAATTATGTATCTTAGTGTAGTCTACTTGTGTGCCAAGTAATATTAAAATCAAACCAAAACTGTAGGAGGAGTAGCATTTTGAAAGAATTTCAGAGAAATTTCTATTTTTAGTAACATCGGCAAAACCGTTCATCGAAATCAAAAATTGATACACAGAATTATGTATCTTAGTGTAGTCTACTTGTGTGCCAAGTTATATTGAAATTAGACCAAAACTGTAGGAGGAGTAGCATTTTGAAAGAATTTCACAGAAATTTCTATTTTTAGTAACAACGGCAAAACCGTTCATCGAAATCAAAAACCGATACACAGAATTATGTATCTTAGTGTAGTCTACTTGTGTGCCAAGTAATATTAAAATCAAACCAAAACTGTAGGAGGAGTAGCATTTTGAAAGAATTTCAGAGAAATTTCTATTTTTAGTAACATCGGCAAAACCGTTCATCGAAATCAAAAATTAATATACAGAATTATGTATCTTAGTGTAGTCTACTTGTGTGCCAAGTTATATTGAAATTAGACCAAAACTGTAGGAGGAGTAGCATTTTGAAAGAATTTCACAGAAATTTCTATTTTTAGTAACAACGGCAAAACCGTTCATTGAAATCAAAAAGCGATACACAGAATTATGTATCTTAGTGTAGTCTACTTGTGTGCCAAATAATATTAAAATCAAACAAAAACTGTAGGAGGAGTAGCATTTTGACAGAATTTCACAGAAATTTCTATTTTTAGTAACATCGGCAAAACCGTTCATCGAAATCAAAAACCGATACACAGAATTATGTATCTTAGTGTAGTCTACTTGTGTGCCAAGTTATATTAAAATCAAACCAAAACTGTAGGAGGAGTAGCATTTTTGAAAAATTGTTTACAGACAGACAGACAGACAGACGGACAGACGGACGGACGCCGGACGCATTACTATCGCATAAGCTCTTCTGGTCTCTGACCAGTAGAGCTAAAAATAAACTATGGGACGGGGTAATAATAAAAATCTTAATCTAGCTCTATGTGTCTCAACTATGTCTCACTGCTGGCTTACTTATTTATAATTAACTAAGTTTTACTTTATTTACTAGTATTTAAATCTTAACTAAATGTAAGATAGGGAAGGAAAGACTTGTTCAGTCACGTCTAATCCCTGTCTCACCTTATCCTTAAGTTTTCCTCAGCAGCTTCTGACTAACTGCGAATGCCGACAGTATGTGTTACTCCACTGAGAAGACAGCACTTTCATACCCTACTTAATTATCATACTTAATTCCGATTGGCTAACCACTAAACGTATCTTCCCTCTACTGGAGAATTCCTATTTACATGCAAGAGTTATCTCTGAGCATCGCATTACCCACGCCTCAATCTTCATGTATCCCACATGATAACAAAACAACTTTTTTTTTACATTTTAACAAAGGTTCTTAAAAAAATGAAATATTTACAGGTTCAAACACATAGCTTACAAAAAAAATTGCCATCTCAAGTCTTAATAAAAATACTTCTATGTCCCACTAAAAAAATGTCTCATTTAAGCTCAATTACTGTCTCTATCAGTAGAATTGTCACTTCTCATTCTTCAAATTCTTCCACCATCTCAACTCGTTCCATGTCCTTATCTCCCTCTTTCCACCTAGCTGTGATCCAAACGACTTTTCTCTTGGAGGACGTTTGTACACCAACGTGTACCATTTCACGGACTTGTGGAGGCTCTCTCATTGGCAATACCTCAATGTCCGGACTTCCAAGCTTGAAAACTTCTTCTACCATCTGGTATATATGGTCTTGGAACCTTTGGTTTAGGCACGAATTGCCTAATAGACTTCACTGTTTTCTTTAAAGCTGACTGGAACTTCTCATCTCCAGCCTTTCTCTTCGGAACACTTCGTGATCGGGAGGCCCGGGTTCGATTCTCGATCGCGGCGCCGCGTCATACCTAAGACGTAAACAAAGGTAGTGACTGTTCCTTCGCCAAGCGCTCGGCACTAGAAGTGAAAGTCACGGGTCTTTCGGATATGACCTTAAAAACGTAGGTCCCGTGTCACGGTAGGCGTTGGCACGATAAAGAACCCTCACTGCTCAATGGCCCTGAGTGCCGAGTATAGGTCTAAATTTGAAGCCCTTCACCGGCATCGGTGACGTCTCCATATGAGTGAAAAATTCTCAAGAGGGACGTTAAACAATATACAATCAATCAATCAATCAATCTCTTCGGAACATGAACAGGAGTGGGCTCCCTCGGTTTTCTCACTACTCTTCCAACTTCCAACTCTTCTGGGATCTCAGCTGAGGATCTTTGAGTTTCTTCCTGTACCACTCCTGATTCTCTGGGAGTCTCATTCTTCTTCTCTGTCATATCTTCACTATCAGAGTCATTTGAGCTCAAGTCACTACTTCCCGAGTCTTCTGATATGCTTCCAATGATCTCATGAACATCATTGGGATCCGACATCTTGTCATCGTCTGAGCAATCGCGAACATTGTTCTCCTGAATATGTCTTTTTCTGTGCCTGATCAGGTTAGCATTTTTGTTGGATGCATAGTTGCACAGATCACAACGAATTTCTTTTCTAGCTGTCTTAAACCACATTCCACAATGTGTCTCTTCAGCTCTTCTAAGTCCAGTGTCTTGTATGGGCACCTTGGACACTTTTGCTCCTTCCTAGAAGTTGTCTTTGTTTTCTGCATATTGATCCTACAATAAAAGAAATTGCATTACTTTAAATCAGTCTTTTACTTGTACTGATATATAAGAAATACAATTCTTAATTCTCAACTATGTAGTCTTTCCACCAATGAGGGGGACGTTTAAAACGGCCTTGCAGTTTTGGTATTGAGACATTATCAGAATCATTTACTGATTCATTTTCTGAGGCAGTTTCTGTTTCATTGCTCAATGTATCTGCTTCTTCGGATTCTTCATGTTGTTCACTATGAAGAATTTGCTCTTTCTTGATCCTCATCCTATCAACATGAATAACTTGGGGTCGACCTCTTACACCACAGTCAACTTCATAACTCACAATAGTGAATTTTCTCAGTACTTTGAATGGTCCTCTCCAGAAGCTGGTTAATTTCGGAGATGTTCCTGGCTTGTATCTTGGGAAAAATACGTAGACCTCATCACCTGGCTTGAAGGTCTGCCAGTTCAGCTTTTGATCATGCAAAGACTTCTGTCTCAAAATAGCGTCTTGAGAGGTCTGTCTCACAATCGTGTGCGCAGTCTCCATTCTTTCCTTTAACTCCCATTCCCACTGATTCTCTGGAATCTTCTTTATACTCATTGGCATCTCATAGATGATATCAACTGGGGTTGATACTTCTCTTCCAAGCATTAAATAGTTTGCACTACATCCTGTAGTTTCATGTTCCACTGACCTATACGCCATCATCACGAATGGTAGGTACTCGTCCCAATCTGTGTGGAACTCGTTTACATACGAGCTGAGCATTGTAACAAGGGTTTTGTTAAATCGTTCCACCATGCCGTCCGATTGCGGGTGGTAGGGACTTGTATGTGTCTTCTTGATGTGTAACAGATTACACATTTCCGAGAATAGCTTGCTCTTAAACTGAGCGCCTTGGTCAGAATGAAGAGATGACGGAACTCCAGATCTGCTAACTACTTCTTTTACACATATATTTGCAATAGTTTTTGCCTCCATGTTAGGCATAGCGAACGCCTCCGTCCACTTAGTGAAGTAGTCGGATATCACCAATATACATTTATTCCCGGTTTCAGTTGTTGGCACCTCACCAAGAATATCCATCGCTATTCTTTCCATTGGGAGGCCAGCTCAAACTATTTGCATTGGTGCTCTCTCCTTTTTCGTAGGAGATTTCCGCTTTGAGCATACAGTACATCCTGCGATATACTGACGGACAATTCGTTGAAGTCCAGGCCAATAAAATGACTGTCTGATCTTGCTGAGGGTTTTTCACACTCCTAGATGAGCTGATGTCTTTTGGTTGTGACTGAATTCAAGGACATTTCTTCGCTCGCTCAATGGAATCACTGCTTGCAAGATCTCTTTTTCTATACTTTTCCATCTTCTGAATAACAAATCGTCTTTAACTGTGAGCATCTCCCTTTGGGCCCACAAAGATTTTATCATAGTTCCTCCAGAATTTATGTCTTGTGGTCTCGGACTCTCTTTATCTTCTAACCATTTCCGTATGGTGAAAATGTCTTTATCATTCTTCTGAATATCACACGTTGGTTGAGTTCAAATGAGCTATTCTCTTCCTCTGACAGCTTACTAACAACCTTATGTATAGATGTGTTAGTATTTACTTTTTGTTCCTCCCACTTAGGATCAAATTTGCATCGTTTACACGGACGTCTACTAAGAGCATCGAGGTTTCTGTGTTTGGCTCCAGAACGATGTTCAATGATCATATCGTACATACTCAGTATCTCCAACCACCTGGCTAACTGGCCTTCGGGGTTCTTGAAATTAAGGAGCCACTTTAACGAGCTGTGGTCTGTTCTTATGGTAATAGTCTTCCCATAAAGGTAGTGTCGAAAGTACTTAACAAAAGTAACTATGGCAAGGAGTTCTTTCTTTGTTACGCAATAATTTCTTTCCGTCTTCGTTAGTGAACGGCTTGCACAAGCTATGACCCTTTCCTCATCTCCTTGTATCTGCGACAGCACTGCTCATACTGCAGCCTCACTGGCATCTGTGTCCAAAATTAATTGCTTTTTAAAATCTGGGAATGCCAATATTGGAGTTTGGGTGAGCTTGCTCTTTAAGCTATCAAACGATTCCTGGCACTGTTTAGTCCATACAAACGATTTGCTCTTTTCTGTTAGTTTGTGTAGTGGCTTTGCGATGGATGCAAAATCTTTAATAAATCGTCTGTAAAAGCTACAGAGGCCCAAAAATATACTTACGTCTGTTGCATTACTTGGCTCACTCCAATTCCTGATTGCCTCTGTCTTCTTGGGATCTGTTGAGACACCTTCTTCAGATATTACATGACCTAGGTAATCAACTTTGTTTGAGAACAACCAGCATTTAATTTGATGCTTTCAGTTTGAGACCAGCATTTCTCAATCGCTCAAACACGGCTTTTAAATTGGTTACCATTTCGTCAAACGTTTTGGCTATGACAATAATGTCATCCAGGTACACTAAGCAAATGTCCCATTGTAGACCGTTGAGTATGGTTTCTATAAGTCTTTCGAACGTCGCCGGGGCATTGCATAGCCCAAATGGCATTACTTTGAACTGAAACAGTCCTTGTTTGGTCGTGAAGGCTGTTTTTGGCTTATCTGCTGGATCCATCTCAACTTGCTAATATCCAGAGCATATATCTAATGTTGAGAACAAACGAGCTCCGGATAAATGGTCAAGGGACTTGTCAATACGTGGTAGTGGGTATGAGTCTTTAATAGTAGCAGCATTGAGCTTTCTATAATCTATACAGAAACGTGTACTGCTATCTTTCCTTTTCACTAGTACTATTCCAGCTGACCAGGGGCTCGTTGACGGCTCAATTACTCCCTTTTCTAACATCTCGTGTATATGTTTGTCTACTTCCTCACGGATATGGACAGGTATTCTGCGCAATGGCTCTTTAATAGGCACGGCATTTCCGGTATTTATTTTATGCTTGATGATGACTGTTCTACCAAAGTACTTGCTATCTGCAGCAAAAAGAGATTAATGTTTTTGAAGCAATGATCGGAGTTTCGTCTTCTGCTTTTTTCTAAGACCTTTGCTTGATCTCTCATACAGATCTTCCAGTACAGAATTGAGCTGATTCATGTCTGTGGAATTTGCAATCTGTGTATTTCCCATCACCTGCTCAATAGGGCTCAGAGTGGCAACTACTGTTCCCTTGTGTAGAACTTTTACATCTGATGTCAATTTCATGATTCTAATTGAAATCCCATTTTCTACATTGGCGAGCACTTTTCCTACTAAAGCTCTGTCTGACTTAATGAACGTTTCATCTGGCTCAATCAGTCCAATGCCTCTAGGTGTCATTTCCTTTTCTTTGAGACATATATCACCAGAAGAAATGATTTCAGTTCTTGGAGGAACGCTCAAAGTATTCGCTACTGCTATCTTGTAACAACCAACAACTCTTTCAGAAATCAATGGCACGTCATTTCTTCCTATTCTTCTGTTTTTCAAGTCTATGGTAAAATTATTCTCATTCATGAAATCTAGTCCCAATACACCATCTACAGATAGTTTCGCTACAGCTACAGTGTTCTTGTATGATCTATTTCCGATGTTAAAATTCAACAATGTCTTCTCATAAACTTCAATTGGTTTACCATTTGCAGAGAGAATATCTCTAGTAAGTGGTATGAGCTCCTCTTCTCTTACTTGAATTTGATTGTACAGTTCTTTAGAAATCAGTGAGACAGTGGCACATGTGTCTACCAAAATCTTTGCTTGAATACCATTAAATGAAACTTCAACATAGATACCGGGATCACTGATTCTGTTGTTAATTCCATTGCGAGCATTTTTCTTCTGTTTCAACTTCTTGTTTCCTTTCTGATGATATTTAGAAACAAACTGTATTGATGACTGTTGGTGCTCATTTGTCTTGGTTTGTGGTTTGGTCTTTTGAGCTTATCCATCTTTGTTTCTTCTTGGAGCCTTGCACTCTCTCTGTAAATGACCCTTTCTTCCACAGTTATGACAGGTTGCTCTTTCTTTCCAATTGTTTTGGAAAGGTTTTAGGACTTTTTGGTTTGAGTAGCTCCTTTGTTGTGACTTGTTCTCCTTCATGGATTTTATCTCTTGTCTCATATCATTCATTGCTTTTCCCATGTTTTCGATGAGCTTGCTTAATTCAGAGATGTCTCATTGTTGCCTATTGGTCTGTGGAAACTTTTATTTCAATCTGTCTTTGCTTCGCCTTATTATAAGCCTCTAGTTCTATCGCGTGTCTAATAGCTTCGTTCAAGTCTCTTGGTCCAGCTTGTTTTATACGAAGTCTCATATCCGAGTCAAAAAGAGCATCAAGGAATTTCTCCTTAGCTAGCGTCTCCCGGACATCAGTTGGTACTGTTGGATAGGCTACGTTTGTTAGTCTTCTTATACTTTGTCCCAGTTCTGAAAGGTTTTCTGTTGCTTTCTTTTTGCGTTCCCTCAACTGTGCTCGGTAGAGCTCTGTCTGATTCGAGGGTGCAAATCGCTCGCTCAAAGCTTCAACAAGCTTATCATAATCATGAAGAGCATCACCGGACAAATTACCAAGCACTCCTTGTGCTTGTCCTCTCAATGAAACAGCTAAGTATAGTCCTTTCTCAAGTTGGCTCCAATTTCCAAGCATGGCACAGGCATCAAAGTGAGATTTATAATCCTGCCATGAGCTTGTTCCATCATACGTTGCGGGTTTTTATATTTGGTCTACTTCCACCAAACATGGGTTGTTTAGATCCTATTTGATCTGTTGTCTCAAATTTACGCTCTGCTCTTGAACGAAACACTGACTCATCGTGTGCATTATATTCTCTTTTAAATTGCTCTGTCGGTCTCTTCCGATAAGTTATACCTGGCTCATACTCATCTAAATGCATTTTCCATCGATATCTGTGCTCATCTTTTTCTAGGCGAATAGGTGTTTGCTCAGTTTCTCTCCGTAAATATGGTCTCAAGTCAAGCTCCTCATCAAGAGTTTTCTCCGTGTTCGACTTTGGTTTAGCAGCAGTGTTTCAAATATTTTCTCTTCTTTTGTTTCATTTTACTCATCATCGTACAAAGAGATTTGATGCTCATCAAATCTAAATTCTGAAAGTCTTTTAGTACGTCTCAAATCCAGAGTCTGTGGTTTTCTGCTCACTTAGTTTGGGCGTAGAATGGTCCAAAAGCGACCGCTTCAATATCTCACTTTCAAGTTCAAATTTGGCTATCTGGGAATCCAGATCAGCAATGGTTCTCTCAAACAGGGATTTATCTTCACTCGCCATGATTTTTCTTTTTCGTCTCAGAGATGTCCAAATCTTCTATGTTCCTCGCAATCACCACCGTCTCAAAATTTCTCAATTTGGCTCAGTTGTAGACTTTTCTCAAGATTTCTCAATGCTTGGTTATGTATCCCACCAACGCTGCCACCATTAAATGTGACGTGTAACCGAGCCGATGTTACAAAATTAAAATACAAAAAAATAAAAAAAATATATATACAAAAATATTAACTCTCAATTTAGACTTAGCTACTTGCTCAAAAGTGATTCGTGGAAAAGCTCAGCTAAATTCTGAGAACCTAACAAAGAGAATTATATACAACAAAAATAAACTATGGGACGGGGTAATAATAAAAATCTTAATCTAGCTCTATGTGTCTCAACTATGTCTCACTGCTAGCTTACTTATTTATAATTAACTAAGTTTTACTTTATTTACTAGTATTTAAAGCTTAACTAAATGTAAGATAGGGAAGGAAAGACTTGTTCAGTCACGTCTTATCCCTGTCTCACCTTATCCTTAAGTTTTCCTCAGCAGCTTCTGACTAACTGCGAATGCCGACAGAATGTGTTACTCCACTGAGAAGACAGCACTTTTATACCCTACTTAATTATCATACTTAATTCCGATTGGCTAATCACTAAACGTATCTTCCCTCTACTGGAGAGTTCCTACTTACATGCAAGAGTTATCTCTGATCATCACAATATCGCTTTGGAAAAGACTCGATTAAACAAATCGTAGATATTCTTGATCCTATAATCGGTCACAGAACTAGAAGGTCACAGTCACTATCAACGGAATTACAGGTACATAACTGGTTAAAAAACTTACTTTGTCATACAATGTATTGTCCATAAGAAAATAGATCACAAAATCACAATTAACCCCCGTTACCTTATTTTGGTTTGGTTGATTACGTCACCTATAACGTCACCTGACATTATTTACCCATAGCTAACCCAAGAATAATAAATCAGGAATAATTAATAATAATTATACATACTTCTATACCTGAAGTGGATTTCTAATAATGTTTTTTCTGTTTGTTTGATTATAAACAGGTGAACTGTCACGACAAAATTCTTGATTGATTTTAAATTCGAGTTATTCCCCTTCGCTTATCAAGGCACATAGGTGCCTGGAAACTTGCGGTGCCTCTACCATATATGGGGGAGGGGGTACATATGTCCTTGTATATAAAATGTATAAATAATTCATGATTTTTCTCCATTTTATTCATAATAATATGTTTATTCACCAATTATGTGCCCTCAATGATGAATTGTAATAATGCTTGGCCAATATACGTGGATGTGTTATGCATTAAATAAAATCCTTTATTATTATTATTATAAAATACTAATTGCTCGTGCCAGGGAAATCATTCATTCATTCATTCTTTCTTTATTTCCTCCCATTGGAGATTCATCAACGTATACAAATGAAAAAAAGATAACTTCACATTACTGCTTATTATTTACATGAGTGCGCAATTAAATTTGAAAATGAAGAAATCGACTTGTATGGTTGCAAAAAAAGTTGGTGCATAGGGCTTACGTGTACGTTACTGTCTTTTTGTGATACACCGCAGCCTTATCTCTTATAAAAGGAAAGTTGAGAATGTGGAGTTCTGGTGCGTCACAGTCCGAAAGTAAGGGTGTTAGACATCTGGCACCGAGCAGAAACATGTATAATTAATTTCCAGGGAGTCCTGAGAGTCCGGCGCCTAGTGAGATGTCGTAGTCCTCAATCACAGTTTCCCATCAGGCGTCGCGAAACTGAGATGTTTCGGGGCAAACCGTAATAATATGCTCGAACACATTTGTGAAAAATTTTGCGCAGAGGGCGCTTTGCATTATGATATACTTCCGGTTTATTTTACTCTTGATCCGCGGTGTATATTTATACGCCCTTGGGGTTTCCAAAAGAAGTGAAAATGAACAGTTATAAGGTAATTAATTAATTAATTATTGTTGAATGAATGAAAGTTAAGTTATTTTATGGTGAAATATTTATTATTGATCTAATTATTTAAATGAAACTATTTTCCGTATAAGATTTTCCGTATATTTCGTATGGATCTATACGAATTCGTAAGAGTTTTGTATACGAATTTGCACTAGAGTATAAAAGGGGAGATTCTTCCGTAAATAAAAAAGTCTGCTATTTTTGATCTTTGGGTAAATATCACATTTTTAGGGGTTTTAAACGAAATTGGTAATTATTTGTTATCTCTGAAATCATTTAATTGTAAATTGGTATGGATTGGTAAGGAATACGAAAAATATATCCATAATCATGCAAACTTCCAAAACATAAGTCTGAAAACTATAGATGATCTGGACAAGTTCTGCACAGAGTTAAACTCTGTGCTACATTCTGCATCATCGCTTACTATCCCCACGGCAGAGTACAAACCCTTCTTGAGGCTAGAGTGGACTCCCAAAGTAAAAGAGCTACACGACAGAGAGCGCCAAGTGCGAAGGATTTAAGGACAGACGAGACGTTCCTTAATAAGAGATAAAATTTTCTAAGAGTGTTTGTCATTGAAGTATTGCTACTTAAACATGTTTACTCACAAAAAATTGAGGTCAATTCTGTAAGACGGATATGTTCCATCCTGTTGGAAAAAAGACCTGATTGTTCCCATCTATAAAGGCAACAACAAACCTTGAAAATCTCCCGATAGTTATTGACCAATTGCTCTCCTCCCCTGTGCGTTTAAAGTTTTTTAACTTCGTTAAACCGGCGTTCGACAGGGAGGCGAACTTTCGACTTTCCTTTATCTCGTATTACTATCAGAAATTCAAAATCTTAGTAAAAACATAGGAGTCTTCGATGTTTAAGACTCAAACCCAACCCTAGCAGATGACATCTGTGTCATTGCTTTCACACCACTTGAGCTTCAAAAAGTTCTGAACAACATATTCCTATACTCAACACGCTGGCGATTTACATTTAACACCGCAAAATCCAATGTTTTTCACTTCCACCAAAAGCGCTGACACTTTAGGCTTGCGTCCCGGCAGTGAACCCATTGAATTTTTCAACTCGTGCAATCATCTTGGAATTCTTTTAAGCTCCAACTTTGATCCTGGCGAAAGAACATCAAACGCTTTCAGGAAATGACGGCGAGCATATGTCGCACTTAAAGTTTCCGAACAGCTCAACCCCATAACAGTGGCCAAAATGTACAAAAAAGTTGTCTTACCATCAGTTCTCTAAGGAAGCGAATTATGATGCAATCCTCGGACAAAAGATATAGGAACACTCAACGCATTCCAACATTTCGTTGTTAAACATGTTATGGGACTGCTCCATCATACAAGATCAGACATGTGTGAAAGCATTCTAGGTCTCCTTCCAATTACAGCAGAGATTGACATAAAGAAGTTTGCAATTCTTTTGTCGTCTCTGTGAACTCAACACAACTTACCTCACCAAGCGGAAATTCATCATCCGTCTGTTCTCCTACCTGTTCAACGTCAGTACTAAACATTATGGGTTTATTCAGGACATAATTCCCATAATCTTGAAATACAACTTATACCACGTGTTAACTGATTATCTCGAAAGTGGATTCTTCCCCAACAAGTCTCAGTGGAAAACATTAATGGAATCTTCTGTCATCTCGTTTCACTCTGCCTCTAGGCGGAACCGAATGCTTGTCGACCCTGACTTTGCTAGATTCAAATTCTCTGCGCAAGTTACCGCCTGAGCATCTGCGGATCATCCCCAAAAATATTTATAAAAATTGTTCTGTGTAAATTCATTCTAGAAGAAGGGAGGAGGGTATACCAATGTCTAGACTGTGAGGACCCAATGCCTAAGTATATAGGAGAGAGACGGCAAGTAATAGCCCATTTGTATAAAATATAAGTACATAAGTATATAAGTACCATGTACCATTAGATCAGGTTCCCTATTATTGCTCGCTTTGCCACTTTTTAATAGCGGAAAAAGATAAGCTAGCCGCCCACGTCAAGGGGTATGCGAAACATGTAGAGGCAGTAAAGGCTTAAGCAAAGAGTGGGACGCCTCTGGAGAATTTCCTTCGAGCAAACCCGAACCCTGTGCACTTGGTAGAGGGGGTGCACTTCATGAGGCTGAGCAGGAGAAATCCAGACAGAACTGGATGGGAGTAAATGCCAGTAAAACCCCAGATTCATCAGTGACTTCCTAAGTTGCGATACCTGCGCCGGAGACTCCTAGGGTCGTTAGTCCTCCAAAGGCACCCTTCACCCCAGTAAGCCTCGCCTTCGAGGACTTGCTGGAGGATCACTTCAAATATCTTGATCCTTTTCTCCTGAGAGATACCGCACCCCATGTGGCAGACGTGGCGGGGTTTATACCTGAACCCACCCAAGACGGAGCGAATGCTGCTCTCTACCGCATCGGCGCTGGAGGTGAAAGTGGCCCATAGGAGAAAGTGAAGAGTGAAACAGGGAGAGTTTCCCGAGGCATTGGCACTGAAGGCGGAAGTGGCCCATCGAAGAAAGTGGAGACAGAAACAGGGAGGGTTTCCCGGGACAGAAGCTTTGGAGATGGAAGTATCCAAGTTAAGAGAGTGGATGCAGCCACGGGGGAAAAAGAAAACCAGAGAGGCGGAGTGAAGCGGCAGGCCCCCAGAAAAAAGTATCAAGTAGGGAAAAGGAAAATGAGAGATAACGACAGCAGTGAAAGCAGTAACAGCAGCGATAGTAGTGACAGCAGTGACGGCAGCAGAGACAGTGGGAGCAGTGAAAAGAAGGAAGATTGACGATTGCAGTGAAAAGATGGAAGATTGACGATTGTAGCTTTCAACATTTTTTTTTTTGTAGAATTTCCTACCGAGGGATAAAATCGTATGTTGAAGTTGTCAACCTTGTTCTGTTATAGTATCAATGAGGGTGAATTTTTATAAAGGGCTAGTTTTAGCTTAATTTTGGATTTTTCAGTTGTAATATTTTGAAAATATATCATAGAAAAATATTTTATTTAAAAAAAGTCAAAGAATCCTTAGGGTACGGAAGACGGGAGGGGAGGGGGGTCCTGTCCCAAAGGACCTGTGTATTCATACTCTGAAATATTAAAAAAAAACATTTAAGCTGACATACTTTTTATCTATATTGAAAAAAATCCATTATGGACCGATTAATGGGCCCAGAAACATTGAGAATTAAAACTCCACTTAGACACTGTGGGGAATAGTATTTGAGGTGTTCATTTGTATAATTATACACTGGTGTATAGTGATTGTATTTTATTCATTTTTTAGGTCTACTGGTCAGAGACCACAGAAGAGCTTATGCGATAGTAATGCGTCCGTCGTCTGTCTGTCTCTCTGTTTGTCTGTAAACAATTTTTCAAAATGCTACTCCTCGTATAGTTTTGGTCTGATTTCAATATAACATGGCATACATTGTACAAGTAGACTACACTAAGATGCATAATTCTGTGTATCGGTTTTTGATTTCCATAAACGTTGTTGCTGTGGTTACTAAAAATATAAATTTCTTTAAAAATTATTCGAAATGCTACTCCTACAGTTTTGGTCTAATTTCGATATAACTTGGCACACAAGTAGACTTCACTATGATACATAATTCTGTATATAATTCTGATTTCGATGAACGGTGTTGCCGTGGTTACTAAAAATAGAAATTTCTGTAAAAATCATTCAAAATGCTACTCCTCCTACAGTTTTGGTCTGATTTCAATATAACTTGGCACACAAGTAGACTACACTGAGATACATAATTCTGATTATCGGTTTTTGATTTCAATGAACGGTGTTGCCGTGGTTACTAAAAATAGAAATTTCTGTGAATATCATTTAAAATGCTACTTCTCCTACAGTTTTGGTCTAATTTCAATATAACTTGGCAGACAAGTAGACTACACGAAAATACATAATTCTGTGTATCGGTTTTTGATTTTGAGAAACGGTGTTGCCGTGGTTACTAAAAATAGAAATTTCTGTAAAAATCATTTAAATGCTAGTCCTCCTACAGTTTTGGTCTGATTTCAATATAACTTGGCACACAAGTAGACTACACTAAGATACATAATTCTGTGTATCGGTTTTTGATTTCAATGAATGGTGTTGCCATGGTTACTTTAATAGAACTTTCTGTGAAATACTTTCAAAATGCTACTCCTCCTACAGTTATAGTCTGATTGTAATATGATTTGGCATGAAAGTAGACTACACCAAGATACATAATTATCAGTTTTGTCTTTGTTTGATTTTGATGATTAATGTTGCCATGGTTGCTAAAATTGAGAATTCTGTAAAATTTTATTAAAAGCTACTCCTACTGTTGTAGTCTTATCGCAATCTTGCCACAAAAAGAGACTTAATCAAGGATCATTATACTATTTATTGCTTTTATAAAATTTTAAGTCCTAAATGCACCTATTCTCTTTATTTATTATAAGTACAAACAAGTAGAGCTACAGTCTTGACAGAGACTTCTGGTTTTATTAAATATTTTTCAATATGCCGTGCTTCATGGAAAAAATGATGACAGTGAGTAGAATTATTTATTAAAATACTGAGAATTTGGCAACAGAAAACGTTCTCTGATATTTATACACACACTTTAAATGCGTTTGTTGTTTTTAAACTCAGTTATATTGGAAGTGAAATATCCATCAATATGAAAAGCAGAGAGAAAAAAAATCTGTCAATCTTCAGAAGACATCTCTAATTCCCGTCTGAGCTTTTTGTTCATCAACCTGTAGTTCTCTGTTTGCTTCCGTAGTTTCAGCTGTTGTTCCACCAAAACTGCGTACTGCATTTGAGTCACATCCTCAGGTTTTACCCTCATGCGCTGACCAATTTTCCTCACCATTTTTGACCTATAATGCATGTTAAGAAAATTACTATTGATGCAAAATACAACTTTAACATTCTTGTTAAAACTTGCTAACATACCGATGTGTTCAATTAAGAATTTCTGTTTAATCCGACTAGTATTATATATATAAATATGTATTATCTTATAACATGTAATTAGTAAATCTAGGTCACTACACATATACGACACTCGGACAGGTAAGTGTAACCACTTCCATTGCAGAACTAAACATTGTAATACATAATTAAGTTGCTTTAGTTACATGTATTTACTGAATCAAAAGACATTCATTTACGCAAACTTTTCACAATTTACTGTAAACCAACTTTAATTCGCGTGCGAGAATTTTTTTTCGCGAGATTAGCGAGAGCCTTGTCATCGCGAATTTTTTCACCGCGAACATGTCCTTAAAGTCTCTTTTTCTATTAAACTATTTCCAAAAAGGCTTGATCGCGAAAATTTATCGACACGAACTATTTTACTCTCAGTGAATCGCGAAACAAAGTCGTCGCGAATAAAAGTTGGTTTACAGTATTTATTTAGGAATAATTATTATAATTACAAGTTTGGCCCCGTTAACTTTCCGTTAAGTCTATTATTAGAGAGGGAAAATTCCTTCATTCACCGTTCCTAAATATATGTTTGCCATTTAGTATGATTTAGAGTCCCCCCCCGGGCCTTTTCTTCCGAAATCAAATTCTAAGTATATCCAGAATATTATTATTTAATGGGTATTGTCACTATTGTGACACAATAAAATCGGTATTATAAAACTAGAGCTAAGTTCGTTGCAAATCAACGAGTAGGTCTTCCGTTGGAGCTGTACATGTGGACAGGAAGTACCGACCTTGCGTCAAGGTCACAGCACTTTCTTATGTAAACAACTTTCCTCACAGCATGAGCCTCCAGTGAATCTTAATTACAAAGTTATGCTTAAACATTTTTCTCTGTCATTGACTTTGATTTGCCAGAAAGACCTTTGATCAGGGTCATGACACAACCTTCAATCATAAGTAATCTTTGTTTCAAGAGCCTCCAATGATTTTCATTTACTAGTTCATAATGTGGAAAAGAAGATTTCTTTTGTCAGTGACCTTGATTTTAACAGCATAAGCTTGGCTCATTGTCAAGACAAACCCTCAATCTGAAACATTTTTTAGTGATTTTATAACTTTTCTGTCATTGGCCCTGAATTTGTTAAAATGACCTTATTTTAATCATCTGAAACCGGCGGACTATAAGTATTCTGTATCAAGTATGAACATAAACAAATATAGTCCAGAATGAAATGATACTAATTTCTGAGTCAAAATCGTAAAAAAAACTTTTGTCACAAGCAATCTCTGTATAAAGTATGAGCTTCCAGATATTCTCGATTACATATAAATGATTGCAACAAAACATTAATTCTTTCTCCAGTGATTTTGAGTTTGCCCTAAAATTGCCTTGAATAAATACAATTACACATCCTAGGATCATTTGAAATCTTTGTATCGATTACGAGCTTCCGGTTTCTTTATGTTATAGACTGGCCTTCTAGGAAAAACTTTGAGGGACAGACAGGCATATTGACAGTTAAACAGACAGTTTAATGTCCATCCCATCTACACTACCCCCCAAAGTACACAATCACTTTGCAAGGGAAAACTCTAGTAATCTTTTTTTTATATCAGGAAGTAGGATTGTACAATGAATAAATATGTTCATGAATAAATATGGTTTCTCATTCTTGTCCTGTAGTTCGTAAGAATAATATTTTAAAACAACCCCTTCTTATTTTACTAACCGTTTTTTTCATTGTCTTCATTTTATATACCCCACGGTCGCCTGCATAGCGCAGTGATTAGAGCGTCTGCTCTATAGTCGCGAAGTAAGGAGTTGATCCTTACGTCGTGGTTTCGAATCCCACATTGGGACGTGGAGACCTGTCCTTCGGATGAGACCGTATAAAACAAGGTCCCTTGTCGCTTAAGGTGCTGGCACGAAAAAGATCACTCTACTCAAAGGCTCTAAGTGCCGATTATAGGACAATTAATGTTTGACTATGGTGCCGATTTTGATTTTGACAGTTTAAATTAGGTCATAAATGTGTGTAATTACATGATAAGTCTGTGATATTTAGTAGCTGCAGATTGTTATATAAGTTCTTACATTTTCGATTCTGGATATACGAAGCGGGTTTATATTACTACTTACGTGTACATAGTATAACCTGCCACTGATATTTTTAAATTCAAGGAACAAAATTACAATGTTAGCACATTATACTAATCATTTACGGGTTTTTAATGAATTATAAAACAAATTGAATTTAGTGCTTTAAAATCTTTAGTTATTTTTTTTAACTTTACTACTCAAACTGTAATATAAAAAGGCATTGTGCAGCACAGAAGTCACTTATAAAGTTTACACGTTCCAGAGATACTTATCGATGTTTAATCCATTTCATTGAGTATAATTCTTATTTCTAAATAGATTCTTATGATTCGGAAGATTCTCTTTAAAAGTTTAAAACTGGTATAGCCATGGTAAAAATCTGTGATGAAAAAAAAATGTGTTTGGGATAATTTGTGTTGAAAACGGATTTATTTGTGTGTTAAAAGCGCAATTCCGGCAAAGCTTGTGCATTTGAATCAATATCGGTGGTAAAAAGTAACCGCAGATCGACAGTCCTTACGCTATGAATCGTCAAAATGAAAAGTTAAATTACACATGGAGCTAACAAAATTTGAAAATTGAAGACTGATTAATGTACATGTAAAATAAATGCCCCCCCCCCCCCCAGCGTTTTGTAGTGAACCTAAGACATTTTAAGATATTTTTGAAAGATTCGATTTACTTAAAGAAAATTAAAAGAAATAATAAAATAAAAAAAGAAAATAAGATTTAACATGCGACCACGCGGTGTAATTAAATTAATGTCAACAAGCGATGGAAGGAATGATTGGTCGCGTATTTGTAAACAAACACAAAACCTAGCAAACATGTATCACGATCAAATTTAAAACAAGGGCACCGCCAAGCGGAGCAACCCGTCGCGACAGGAACGTCAGTATTAATGGCAGTACCTCATTAGAGATAAATTCTTTCGAGGGAC
The DNA here is from genome assembly GCF_032062105.1 of Saccostrea cuccullata. Lineage (NCBI taxonomy): Eukaryota > Metazoa > Mollusca > Bivalvia > Ostreida > Ostreidae > Saccostrea > Saccostrea cuccullata. Next base: position 32,084 of record NW_026933798.1, read on the forward strand.
GTTAAACATGTTAAATATTGATAGTACAATGTATTTTGTTTAATGTCCCTCTCAGAAATTTGTTGCTCATATAAAGGCTTGCCAGCGGAGGGCTGCACATTCTTTCCTATGATAGGAACTGACGACCATTGAGCAGTGAGGGATCTTTTTGTGCCAGCATCTATTGGGATATGGACCCTTGGTTTACACGGTCTCCACGTCCCACAAAGGGATTCAAACCCGCAACATTAGGATCAACTCCCTTACTTTTGACAAAATTATTAGTGGGATGTTGTTGATCATTATCCGTTTTTTCTTTACAAAATGCAAAGAGCAAAGCGTCTTGGCTAAAGGAGGGGGAGGGGGGGCATAACATGGATACCTGATTTGTGGTAGTAAAGTTTATAAGTATATCTCACGGTTCCAGGCAATATGCATTTTTTTCGTAGTATAAAATAACAATGTACGTACATCGAGAGGTTAACTGAACTTGTGGATTGTATTTACAGCTTTCAGGAATAACGTGCACCCCAAATTCCCAGACACCTGTTGGAATTTGGTAATGAAACTGTGACGTTCATCGATCGAAGTCTTTTAATCTGTTCCTGCAGGCTTTAACTGGTTCCCTGGCGGAAATGATTCTTGTCAACTCGTACATAAAATGTCAGGGTGTCGAGACAGTGAAAACGCAATATCTAAAGAAATTTCTACAATGATTTTGAAAATAAAAAGTCTTCATCTTTTTATACTGCCCCACAAATATGTAAACGCAGAGGGTAGTTTATGCAAAAGTTCTCTGTCAATCTTGCCCACACATGATTATTGTCAACTCGTAAATATAAAAAGTTAGGGTTTATAAACGCGATATCTGAAGAAATATTTCAACAATGAACTTGAAAATGAATAGGCTTCGTCCTTTTATACTGCCACAGAAGTATGTAAACGCTGAGAATGGTTAATGCAAAGGTTTTCTGTCAATCTTGCCCACAAGGTGTAACGAACACACTTATACACACACAGACATACGCACATTCGCGATGCTATATCCCCTCCGCAACTAGTTGCGCGAGGGGATAACAAAGATAAGCCAACATATTAATCTCAGATATCCGACAATGATAATTTTCCATTAATTGTCGTGTTGTAAAATGGTCTTAATATACCAACTATTTTGCCTATCGACTGTGTCGCTTTAGACTTTCTCGGATACGTATAACCGAAAGATAGATTACGTAATGGTAAATTAACGCACTTAAAATCTAGGTTCCAGGTGAATGTGAGATTCGCGCAGTAAATAATTGTGTATTATTTGACTCTTAAATTTTTTTTATGAGATTCGGGCGTATATTGTTTTCGTTCATATTATTTGTAGTCATATTTAAACGAAGAAAAAATACTTGTGCTTATTTTTCTATAACTCTTTCTCTTGGAAAGATCTTGATTAATAATAAAAAGAAAATGATGCCATTGAATACTCTGAACAGGAACCAAAGAACACGTTTAAGTAAAATCTAATTTAAATAAAAAAGAGATATGATACTATATATTATTATAACAGTAACTTGATCCGAAGGGTCGTATCACGTCGAGTTGACAGGCGCGGATCATCAGATCTAACGAGACGCGAAGCGTCGAGTTTGATCTGATGATCCGCGCCTGTCAACGAGATGTGACACGGCTCTTCGGATCAAGTTACTGTTATAATGATAAATTTATTATATACCCCGTCATAACTAGCAAAATATAGCAAAAGAAAGCTTTAGAGATCAATTGCATAACATTTATCCATAAAACAAAGCATAACTAGTGCTAATTGTAACGGGGACCGTTACAGATGTTCCCCAAACGCTCCCCAACTCCCTTTTGGTGCCATATTCCCTGTTATCTCTATTAAATAAGAAATACTTCATGGAATTTAGACTTAATCAAGGTCTTCCAAGAAAAATACAAAATATATTTAAAAAATAGGCATTGCACGCGTGTTCATGTGCGTAACGACCATATTATCTTGTCTACACTATCTTAAATTTTAATAATATCAAAGCATTTAATCCAAAAGTATTAAAAAATGCACTCATTCGAGTGTATTTTTTATTTTACTCATTTCACGTGCACGCACGTGCAAGCACGTGCAAAATGACTACACCTTCTTGTAGGAGTCCCTTATATTTATCCAAGTTCTAAATCTCATCCTGTTTGGTTGAAAAACAAAAGAGTTATAGCCATTTGAAGTTTCAGCCAATCAGATTGCAGCACACGTGCATGCGCGTGATTTCATGAATATTTTCTATATCATATTTTAGGATATCGTAATGCATGACTATGTTTTAAATTTCAAAGCATTTCGTCAAAAAACAAAGGAGATATAGCCATTTAAAGTTTTAGCCAATCAGATTACAGCACGTGCGCATGCGCATGCTTTTATTAAAATTTTTATATATTATGCTGTAGATCTTTATAATGTAGGACAATGTTCAAAATTTCAAAAGATTATGACAAGAAACAAGAAAGATATTGAGACTTTAGTTTCAGCCAATCAGAGCAAAGCGCACGTGCATGCGCGTGAGATCTTGCTATTTTGACCATGCCATCTTGTCTATACTACTAATGTATCCTTACATTATGAGTTTCAAAGCATTTTATCAAAAAATAGAAAAGTTCCGACTATATCTATTATATATGTTATTTCAAGTGTTGCACGTGCGCGCTCTTGCAAGCACGTGCGCGCAAAATGACCTTGATTCCGCAAATCTGCATAACATGTCTACTTACCCTAAAAAGGTTTTACCTACCTCGGACGAACAGTTTACAAGATCATTCCCGGACAAAAAAGTACCCAGGAAGAAGAAGAAGAAAAATAATAATAATAATAATAAGAAACAGAGTAAAAACAATATGTTCCCCAACTTCGTTTGGGGAACATAATTACAAGGGACTTTTTAACGCGCAAGAAAAATAACGTCATATTTCTGCGTACTACGTCATCAGTTTCAGAGAGTGGTGATATGGATTCAGAAAACAACATGTTGGTGATCCGGAAAATCGGATCACGACGTCACGTGATAGCGTAAATTCAACAGTAAAATTGGGTGATACACATTAGGTATATAATAAAGCGTAGTAAAATATTTATTACTTACGGCAAGTGTACTTCAATTCTACGCTTAATGAGTTCTCCTTCAATAGCAAAATGAGAACTGTCTAACTTTCTTTCCTACAAACAAAATAATATTTTCATAGAACAGAGATAGTATTAAGGAACAATATATATATATATATATATATATATATATATATATATATATATATATATATATATATATATATATATATAAATGAATTTAACCGTTCTGTGTTTTATTAGTCAGCCCGTGGGCTGACTATTTATGACACGAAGAACTTCAAATGCGCTTGCGCGTTTTGGAATTCTGGGAGGTAGTTCTGCAGCAAATCACTCTAGCTAATTTCATTTAAGTAAAATCAGTAAAGAATAAACAAAGAAATCCCTATTTAACACCAAGGTAATCTGTAAATTCAAATTCAACTTAAATAAGAAAGTCATTTATGCTTATTTATTTCTAGAAGCTTTGTACAATCCTACTTCACAGTTTTAAATATTTTTTAAAACCTGGTTCGCAGTAATTAAACTGGTTCGCATCTGATCGTGAAGGCTGACTTCGATCATGAACTTGAGTAACTGTTGTTGAACTAGAGTAACATCGAACCCGATATAGTTTAACTGGAGTGGCGTAATTTTTCTACCATATTTCTACCACCGTGTTTCCGTTGGTAGAACTATGGTAGAAAAATTACGTCACTCCAGTTATACTGACTGACTTCGATCACTTACTATAGTTAAATACGAAAGTAAAACAGCGCATGCGCCAATTGCTGGTTTGATCGAATCTACTTTCGTTAAACTGTAGTTGTAAACAATGGCTGTCAATGGCTGTATTTTTTTATTTATTCTTAGAAATTTTTAATGATGAGAGTGAAATAGAGTGCGTACATGTCCATGAATGTACAGAAAGGAAGAAGAATGTTATATTTCAATATTCTTCAAAGCGAGACAGCGTTCCAAAAGTAGAAGGGTATGTTTTAAACGTGGTGGAGTTGATGAACGAACCGCAACATATGGATGACTTCAAAACCCATTTTCGAGTATCTCGAGAGCTCTTTACATCCATGTTAAATGAACTATCCAACACTCTCTATAGAAACGGCCACGGTCCACAGATGAATGTGCCCCCGGACAGGCAAATGTTAGTTGCCTTATGGTACATCGCAAACAAATCATCCATGAGAGAGGTGGCACATGTTTTTGGACTTTCAATGTCGACAGTACATGGCATTGTTAAAGATGTTTGTGATGCACTTGTGCAGCTTGGTGACAGGGTAAGTAAAATAACCAAAAAAAGCTTCTTGTCTTCAGTAGTGAAAAGTTGTGATCGATGAACACTGATAAATTCAAATTGAAAAAAACAAATCATCACTCTATGGGACATTGTGAAAACTTAAATTAATTTAACATTTGAAAAAAAAAAGCAATTGTGTAAGAGGTACAAGTACATTGTGAAAGTTTTTTAACAGGTGATACAGTGGCCATCCCCTGCACAACAACAGTGTACTGCAACAGAAATTCAGGATGTGTGTTCACTCCCAGGTATAGTAGGTTTTATTGACGGGAACACACATTCAACTTTCGAGTGCACTGCAAGGAGAGAAAGATTATTATAATAGGAAAGGGTTCCCTTCCATTCAGTTACAGGTAAAATTAATGTGTTGGAGATATGTCACTTTTGTTTACAATTTTGAAAACATACTTTGTTATATTAGTTCCATCTTAATTTATATCAGTTTTTATACTTATTCAGTTTTCATTATTGATATTTAGGTTGTTGTGGACCACAATTTGAAAATTTTGAACTGCTATACTGGTTGGCCTGGGTGTGTCCATGACGCACGAGTTCTCAGAAACTCTGGATTATACCGCAGAGCTGAGGCAGGAGAACTAATAACTCCTAATTCCTACATAGTAGGTGACAATGCCTATCCACTTAGGAATTGGCTCATCACGCCATTAAAAAATATTGGACAACTGACAAGACAGCAAATTAAATTTAACAAGAGACTCTCCAGTGTTAGACAAAACGTGGAAAGGACATTTGGACATTTAAAAGGAAGATTCAGGCGATTACGTGATATACCTCTGCACAGTCACAGAGAAATCTGTACCCTTATTTATGCATCTTGTGTGTTGCATAACCTATGTGTCCAGTATAATGATGACATTGATGGATTTATTGAGCAGGATATTGACAATCATCCTAATCAGTTTGAAAATGTTTATCAGAATGGTCATGCTGAGGTTGTTCGTAGACTCCAACTAGTAAATATTCGTTAACCAAATAAAAGATAATCAATTTTCAGTTTTTCTTTTCTTTTTTTTTAAAATCAAATTTTGATTCTTAAAATATTGGATATTATAACTAGTACTAGTATTTAAAATTATATATGAAAATGAATTGAAATAAATGTCAAGTGATTTTATTACAATATTACACCCAACAGTTTCATTTTGGCATTGCAGCAGATACACTGCAGTAACATTTGTTATGATAATTAAGTGTCTCAAAACACTACAGAACACAAGAATTTGTTTTTCAACCATTTTTTATATCAAACATTTGATTGTAACAAAAAAACATATTTTTATGTATAATAAAATAAAAAAAAACAAAATCAAAAACAAAATTTAACAACTGTAGAAAAATATATATATATAAAAAAATTAGATGCCCACAACCCAGTTGAATGATATGATGACAAAAAAATCTCATACCAACAGGCCTTTAAGTCATTTAAGATCAGCAGTGCCTTGCATAAATAAAAGTAATTTACCTATGTAACTTTATAACATGATAAATCAAACATACTACAAAAAAGACCAGTCTTTTTAAGAAAAAGTCACCTAACCAGGTGTGTAACTCCACACCATAATTTAATCTAACCTATGTAAACTTCTGTCAAATCAAAACTCTATTTATGGCACTTTCAATTAAGTCTTGTCTGAGTATAAAAATACGTTATTTTTCATTTTTTTCAATACTCTTCTCGAACAAATCCAGGAATCTGTCCATCCTTTTCATTTTTTCAGCATGGAATTTCTCAATTTTATCATTAAATTCTTCTTCTTTTGCATCAAGCTGTTCCAACAATTCTTTTTTTTTTGGACTCTTTGACTTAGTGACTGTTTCAGCATGGGAGGGAGTGGGACATTCAATGGAATCACTACTTGAACTGTCGATTGTGAAAGCAGGTTTTGTAGATTGTCTTGTTCCATACATAAGATCAAAGTCTTCTTTTAATCTAAAATACTTCCTCTCAGTACCAGTTCCAGAATCGATTATTTCTTTCCATCTTTTCTTAAGATTGTTGTATTTGTTTATGGCCTGTGTTGGTGTTATTTTTACTTTGAAAGCATTGGATAAGTCTCTTGAGATCTGAGTCCACAAACTCACATGATTTTTGTTTTTTTCGAACAAGTCTTGCCTGTCATGACGGAGGTGGACAAGCAAGTCCTCTTGCTTATCTGTCCATAAGTGGACACCTGCATTCAAAGATTCATCGCTTGAGGATGGGGACGCACTTGAATGGGGAGGAGCTGCTGGTTGAAGAGGGCTGGTGGAAGATGAACCTGGTACTGATGCTTTCAACTGTGACTTAGGATTGGAATTACCTGTGCTTGATGTTGCTGAAGGTGTTCCTTGGGTTGACTGTTGTAAAGTTTTTGCCAAACCTAGTGATGCCTGGGGCTCAGGACGTTGCTGTTTAATCAGCATTTGGACGATCATGTCCTTTAATTGTGGGTCTAAGAAAGAATGCATTATTCCCTATTAATATTTTTTCAATAAATAATCACAAATTATTAAGAAAATTTTGATTATATATATGTAATCAATTTGATTAAAATTTTATCCTTTGATCTGCCAGCATTAATACACGTCTGTACACAGAAAGGGATTAAAAGACCTGATTTTTATTAGACTGATATGTGAATATCTGCTGACATAAATCATTTTGACGTAGACCCTTTACTTAGAAGATTACAAATAACAAAAGCAGTACTGATTCCTACCTGTATCCCCACTCAAAAGAGACTGCTTCGTTGCTTCATCACATTCAATATCAAGCTGAATACCGTTAGCTCCTTTTATTATTAGTTTTGGCATTCTGAAGGAAAAAAATATTGAATATCAATGAATTTTATATAATTGTTATTATTAACTACATGTACTTAATTTATACTCTTCACTGCTCTAGTCTGAATTCAGTGCATTTGGGAATGTTATTTGTAGGACAACTTAAGTCATAAATAAATATTAAGACAGAGCTATTGTAACACCATTATCTCTTCTAGTTTTTCAGTTACAGTCAAGTTTGTATGAATAAAAAGACAGAAAAAGCCCCCCCCCCCAATCTTCAAGTTTATGAGGAAAAATCAGTGTAAATTAAGTAGCACATTACTACAAGTAACCTTTACTAACCTGACTATCTAATGTATCGTAGTGGATATTCCTCTAATCTAAAAAAAAATGAAAAATGACAACACATGTCTTTTGAATCATGTAGTTTAAAATTAAAATATATTTTTGTCAAAATTCCATTATGCCACCTTTATATTACAACCAAATTACACAAAAATATCGCCGGAATATTTTGAAGCTAAAACCAACCTTTGCGAAATGAAAAAAAAAACTAAAGAAAAACAATAAAAAGTAAATGTATTTAGTTGCATAAAGTAAATTCTCACCTATCGGCGCCATCTTTAACTCGATCTACCAACGGAAACACGAGGGTAGAACTATGGTAGAAAAATTACGTCACTCCAGTTAAACTATATCGGGTTCGATGTTACTATTGTTCAACAATAGTTACTCAAGTTCATGATCGAAGTCAGCCACTATATCGGGTTCGATGTTACTCTAGTTCAACAACAGTTACTCAAGTCCTCATGATCGAAGTCAGCCGAAATGTGTCCTACGCAGTTTAATAGGCATACAGTGGTATGAATTCATATGTGCACAGTGTTTAATTGAAGGTCTTTTGGAAAGTATGTTGAAGGTATTTTATTTATCATTATGTATTTAAATCTACGACATAAACATTGGTTTAATACAGATTTTGAGATTTTTATTATTAATTTACTTTCGTTTTCATTATATCATTTCGATCCCGATGCAATTTAGCGAACTGACTTGTTAAAGCATACAACGGATACTTCGGGAAGAGAAACAACTGGCTGAGCTTGCTTGTTTGTAATGTCCCCCGCTGGAAGGAGGATATTATTTATTTCGGTCTGCCTGTCTTTCCCTGCCCCTGACGTCTGTAGTTCTGTCTGTAACACTTTCAATTCCGTGAAATATTTCGAGAAGCCCTTGAGCTATTGTAGTGAAATTTTAAACAACTCACTTTGGAAAACTCCTCTTGATTTTGAGGTAAAAATGTCAATGGTCAAGGTAATGACATCAAGCTTATAATGTCTGTTTGAACACCTTTGTGTCCGTGCAATATCTCGATAAGCCCTTCAGCTTTAGAAATGAAATTTTATACCACCACAACATATGCTGAAAGGAAGACACCTATAGATTTATTTTGACATTTAAAGGTCAAGGTATTAAATTCACATCTCTCTGGGAGTGTGTGTAAAAATTTCATTTCCAGTCAATATCAAAAGAAACATTTTTTCGTTTTACAATCAAATTTTATACCATAACTCCATCCACCATATGGCCCCGTGACATCCCCTTTTTTAATGAAATTTGTGCATGATTTTTTCCTAAAAGGGAGACGCAGATTCTCTGAATTAGCTTGTTTAGTGAATGAGACCATTTATGTTGTGGCAATCAGATTTAGGGATTTATAGTTTTCTTACGTTATAGAGATTTGATAAATGAATTTGTATAACAGTCATTGTGTTGTTTATTTTCTTTCAATTCTACTTTTTTAAAGTTTCAAGCTGAAATACAGCTAGCTAGGTCAAATTAAAGTAGGATAGTTAACAAACTTAAATTAAAAAAATACCTATGTCTTAAATTATGCAAAGGTTAGGCTAAACAAAGCTTGCATGTTACCTGTTTGAATTGAATTTTTCTTATCTAAAAGTACTAGAAAATGTACGTACTGGTTACATGTATTTAAGTGGCCCTTTATTGATATTCTCAATTAAGGGTTCAGTATGGCTGTTACTTTATCGCAGGGGCAAAGGTGTCTGTTGTCTAAACACAGTAGCACTGAGTGATTCAACCTGCAACATGACAAACTCTAACAGGGTAATAGTGAAACTTATACGAGGTTCCGTTTGGTGGCCAAAACTGCCATGTCCCCCATCCTCATAATTTAAACCCCTTTATATCCGATGAGATTGGTTTATAATTTCATTTCACAAAACATATCTTTCTTTTGATTTAGAGACAAAACATGCAATACCGGTATAATGCATTTTTTTCAGTACTGTAGTACATGTACATGTATTCTTCAAAACATTATCACAGAGAAGAAAAAATCCATTGGCTGACTCTTTTTTTAAATGCTAAACTTGTTTGTGTATAACTGTGGGTCGCTGGATCACACGCCGATTGATTCTGGGTGACCCACTTTGCCCCGTGCTTTCGAGAGGGGCGTAAACAAACAAGGTGAACAATGTAAAAGGCGTGCACTTGATGGCGGTGAATACTATATGCTTTTTAGTAATGTTTTATTTTCTCATTACATGTATATTGTTTGTTTTTATGTGATACATGTATAATTTATTATTGAGTCAAATGCCGCTTGAGATTTTTAAAACTAAATGTTAGGCCATTATGCAAACAATGAAGTTATGCATTATTCCCCATTGTTTCCTGATCATGAAAAGGATCGAGCACACAACCGGTTTGACCATTCGGCAGTGGATGTTCTCTCTTCCATGGCACCTAATCCGACCTTTAATATTTTTGAGGTCCATGTTTGCTCTGCTCTCCTCCTATTTTGTATTGTTCAATAGACTTTTAAGCTTGAATACTGTTCGTTTTTTCCATATATTTTATGATTTAAAGTATAAACAGATATCACGCGTCAAAGAAGTAATAAAGGGTTCCTCATGCCCAAAGTCCCGATTGAACAAATTTCAAAATTTACAGCCCTCCATAGAAAATTGATGGGACCTCAATGTAAGAGAACAATTGATTCTAAAAGGGACGCTAAACATACAAACGAAAAAGCAAACAAGCAAATGAACCAATATACTTACAAATATACGTTGGTTGCTCGGAAAATTCATAGATTACTGTCATAACATTTTTACTAAACGTCATATTATATCTAGTCTTGGTAGAGATATTTCAACAATTAAATCAAATAAGGTATTCTGATTAATTTTAAACGTATTTATAAAAGGGGACGACCATTTGATTTTGAGATTGGGGGCCTGGCAGATTTTTTAAATAAATAATCTGTCCCTGAAAATGTTGAAAATAAATAATCTCTCCTCCACTACAGAGAAAATAAATAATCTGACCTGGACTTATGATATTTAATCATTTTGAAATATACCTTTTTATTTCCATGTAATTGAACCTCAAAACCTTCAATCCAGGATTATTTTTGGTTCGTTTCGCTCGCTATTTTAAAACTAAATACTATTTAACATCAGATTACTAGCTAGATTAGATACTTGTAGTCAGTTTTATATCAACATGGCAATGTGCACTCAATAGATGCGACTTCAAATACAAAATACAAGCCAATTATTATGCACGGCAAAAGATGAATATTCTTGTCAAAGATATTATACTTCCCCAATAAATTAATACAAAGTATACACTGGCGGGTTTAAGGGGACCCCTCCCCTAAAATTCCAAAGTACGATAAGAATAATTATGATTAATGCCATACTTTGGGACAATACCAATATTTTTGTGCCTAGTTTTACTCTTAAAATACACAAAAACTTGAGAGCTTCAGGGGGCTTTGCCCCTCGGCCCCCTTCATTAAAAGTATGATATGACTAGTATTAATAATGTACTTTGGTACATAAGCTAACCAGTTCCTACATAATTGTGTCTGGTTTTACTGTTTAAATACACAAAAAACCAAAGTGATTCAAGGGTTTCGCTTTCATTCAAAGTATATGACCAGAAGGTAAATGTGATTCTGTAGAGCTTCTGAAAATCAACAAAAAACATAAACAGATAATATTTTCACAGCCAATCATTGGGTGACAATAAAAATATGAGAAGTCATATTCTTCCAAAGCAGATGTCCAGTATCTAGGAGGGTCTTTCATTAGGTCAATATTAAAATAACCTGTTAAAATAATTTCGTCATTCTGTAGAGCTTATGAAAATCAATGCAACAAAAAACATAAGTAGATAATATTTTCACAGCCAATCATTGGGTGACAAAAAAAATATGAGAAGTCATATTCTTCAAAAGCAGAAGTCCAGTATCTTGGGGGTTGTTTCATTAGGTCAATTTTAAAATAACCTGTTAAAATATTTTCAGCATCGTCAGAGCGGGATACACAATTTATCTCCCGTGTTAGATTTCTACCAAGCAGGTGATGGCAGATGGGGGCCTATATGCGGTACAATAAAAAATTGGTTTTGAATTATCTGTTTATGTTTTTTGTTAATTTTTATTGTCAAACACTCCAATAGGTCAAATAGCTTTGTTTTTAGAAAATATCTAATAGATTTACATATATATTGTAGCAGCCCATGTGAAAGTTTACATTGATAATTTGATTCCACCAAAGATGAACACTCCATAAGAGCTATCAGTGAAAAACTGGGAGAACACCATACAGTTCCTACTTTAAAGCAACTGGCAGGAGAAAATAGTGAGGTTTACAAAATATGTGTACATGGACATATACACAAATCTTACTGAAGCTCAGGCTCTTTCATTATTCAAAAGCAGAATGAACTACATGAAAACTCACAGGAATTACCTTTCTCTGTAAAAATTAATAAACAGGACAAAACAGTTTAACAACCTTATTGTCTAATAATAGTTATATACTAGGAAATATGAGATTTAACCTATCCCCCCCCCCCCCCAATGTTCTTAACTGAAGTACCGATGTACATACAATCAACATAACTACGTCTGCATAAACCTAAATACGTCTGCCTATCTAAACAACCTTCTTTGTTCTTCTCAAACCGCGTGCTCGTCACTCCCAACATCTCCAGATGTTACATCCCAACATCTCCAGATGTCAATCGCATCATCTCGGGTCTTTCCGTCAGAGGTCGGAAAAACAACCTCGAATGTATTAACATCACCGGATGTTAAATTTTATACATTTCCTGTTTAGTCAAATATAGAAAAGACGGAGTTAGAAGTCCCTTCTATAGGATATTTTATGTAATATTATTACATTGAATAAAGTTACCCTCCATATTCCACAGATAAAAGGTCTCCATGTATTTATTTCAAAGATCGTGAAAAGGGAGGGTTGTCATGGCGGCTACCATATACATTCGAGGTCGTTTTTCCGCTAGTCGGAAAGGCCCGAGAAGTTGCGATTGCTCCAGATGTTACATCTCCCCCTAGGATCAAGTATCCGAGTTCAATGCTCTAGCAAGAGTAAACACGTACGGAAGAAAAAGAAGAGATAACCTGTCCACAAGTATTTCGTTAGACATCCGGTAGCAAATACTATTTTATTCACTACCAAACTCAATATTAAATACACAACTATACTACAATGTTAATGCACAGATTAGATTATCCAACTGATGCTAAGAATTCACTAAAATAAGAGAGTAAGACAACTGAAGTCGAATAAATCAGGTACAGGTTAATTGACAAAGGAAATTCAACATAAATTTAGACTTTTCATGGCCGACTCTCTGAATTCCGGAATACATCCTCGACAATGTGAAGCGGAGAAAACACTGACCCGACATACCAACAGCGTGTTAACGCTAGAACCAAAGAAAAACATTAATGGGAAATACCGATGTACATATGTATTAGATGTATATTTTATTTAAAAAATTAATAACTGATAAATAAATAAAATAAATTAAAATATTGTTAAATAAATTAAAATCTAAAGTCTTTCTATTACTATTGTGGTATTAAGTGTTACCATCCATCCCTCTTGATCCACATAGACATTTCACACAGACACTCATTCATGGGTTGGACATTTACATTCATTAGTCAACAGTTTTACATTGTCTATGAGTGAGTGATTACTCAGTTTGAAAGATCTAAAATATTTAGAGGTAGGAAGTTAGATCTTGTAAATCATTGAAATCCTACTTACTTACTGACAGAGACAGTGCACAGACATGTAAGTACTAATATTTTTAACCTTTTTAATCTATATTAATTAATTAGAATATGAATTATGAGAATCTAAGAATTAGATACTTTGTTAAAACTATGTGTATAGAATATTTAATATCTATAATTAGATTACTCATCATCTACTCAACAGTCTGCCTCTTTTTCGCCTGTTTCAAAGTTTATATTTTCTTTTTTTTTTAAATAAGTCTAGAAGACTTATTTTTTTTTATTCAATCACACCGACATAAGACATTGTCCTAGGGTCTGGATGGACTGTGAAATATCGAATGAAGTATTCTGTTTGAGAGCTGTTAGTGGAAAGTCTGAATTTATTAAGAGTCCGATCAAATTTACCCTCCCTGCAGCCTGTATTGCTCTGATTGATTGATTGATTGATTGATTGTATGTTGTTTAACGTCCCTCTGAAGAATGTTTCACTCGTATAGAGACGCCACCACTTGCCGGTGGAGAGCTTCAAATTTGGCCTAAATTCGGGCACTCAGGATCATTGAGCAGTGAGGGATCTTTTTCGTGCTAGCACCAACTGTGACAGGGGACTCGATTTATACGGTCTCGTCCGAAGGACCGGTCTCCACGTCCCTTACTGGGATTCGAACCCGCGACGTAAGGATTGACTCCTTACTTTATGACCCTAGAGCAGACGCTCTAACCATTACGTCACGCGGGCTACTCTATTGCTCTGAAAGGATTAACTTAAGAAGAATATTTTTTAACTAGAGGCTCACGGGCCTTATAAGTCACTTGAGTATTGTGTAACAACTTTCAAACACTTAAATTTGGTTGAAGTTTTAAACCAGAGGCCATCAAATTCACAATTTTGAAAGAGGCACCATTACTTATCATAATTATTAACTTAGCATGCTTACTCTATTTATTTGTACCCAGAAGTAGATCAGAGTAACAAAGAGAAAATGCACTTCCACTTTATACCCAGTTGTGCACCTCACCTTAAAGGAACCACTGACCCAGGGGCAACATATTTCAAAATTTTGCAAATTTTATCATAAAATGGTTGATTAATACCAAAGAGCAGATTTCAAAGCATGAATTTCTTTTCCGACTATGTAAACCCCCCCCCCACGCAGGGGGCATAAAAAACCCACTTTGCTAGATGCACATTTCTTCATCATAAATATATATATACTTGGATCATTGGCATAAAACCCAGAAGCAAAGGAAAATATTTGCAAAGACTAAAACTACATAATCAATAGAGCCCCGCCCTAACACCATAACCCCTGACCCTGGGGCCAAAAAAATCACAATTATATAGGAGGCACTCTTGCTCATAATAACTATGTGCTTAGTTAGTTTATTTAATACTCAGAAGCAGAAAAGAAGATTTTCAAAGAATTCATGCATTTTCACTATATGCTCTATAGAGCCCCGCCCTAACACCATAACCCCTGACCCTGGGACCATAAAATTCACAATTTTATAGGTGGCACTCATGCACATCATAACTATGTGCTTAGTTAGTTTATTTAATACCCAGAAGCAGAAAAGAAGATTTTCAAAGAAATAATGCATTTTCACTATATAATTGAAATTACAAAGATGTCCATACAGCACCACTGAATATTCATTCCTGTGATAGAAACAGTTCATTGAATATTTAATATTTTATTACCTTTTCCAAGCAAGAAATATCATTTCAGACCGGGTTCAGGGTTAGGGTAGAGAAAACTGCCACCTTGTAGAGATATGATTTACTTAATATCATAGATATATGCAATCTATTTCAATGTCACCAAGCTATATGATAAACGTGATGACTTTAACTTTTCTATCGTCAACTTCCCGTACTTATGCAGCAATATACCGTCATCACCTGCATACGGAGTATTTATATCTCAGTTGATTCGATACGCTAGAGCATGCTCTACGTATGAACAATTTCTTAAACGAGGTAAATTATTGACAAGCAAGTTGATGAAACAAGAATATCAACAGTCTCGTTTAAAGTCATCATTTCGTAAATTCTATGGTCGATACAATGACCTTGTCAGCAAATACAATTTATCATTGAATGAAATGCTGACTGACGTTTTTCATACCAATTGTTAGTCCATTATTTATACACTGAATTGACCACGGATTTTTTCCGTTATTTCCTGATTATGACAACGAGCACACGGCGGGTGTGACCGGTCGGCAGGGGATGCTCACTCCTCCATGGCACCTGATCCCACCTCTGATGTTTCGGAGGTCCGTGTTTGCTCTGCTCTTATTTTGTATATTTGTTTAATGGACGTTGAGATTGAATACTGTTCGTTATTTCCATATCCTTCTTGAAGTTAAAGAATGTAAGCCTCTTTGAAATAACAAAGTTTTAAAACTTACAAATGGATGATAATGCATGTATGTGTGTGAAAATGTCCCTGAAAACATTCTTAAGAAGTATTTTTACATTCTTATGAAAACAAATATTGAACCCCCCTTTTACTAACATCATTAATCACAGTACCTCTAGTTTATTTTCTTACCATAACCCTGCACTTAATATAATTTAAAGCGGTGTCAGGCCAGTTTGAGGATTCCACAGGTAAGAAAATGATTTACCGAACATCAATGTCCTGTGCAGTACATAGAGTGGCTGAAATATGAGATGGAAAATGCTTTTCAGTTCGCATATGAAAATTTAGGATTTTCGGCACAAAAACAAAAAGAATACTATGACAAAAAATTAAATGTTATGGAGTATCAAGTTGGAACAAGAGTGTGGCGTTGGTATCCACCAACAGCATCACAACAACTAGGCTTGGGTTGGACAGGTCCCTTCACAATAACAGAAAAAAATTAATGGTGTTACTTACACACTTTCCAAAGAGGGGGAAGGTCTTTTAATGCAAATATAGATCACCTTAAGCCATATCAAGGTGTTGATCTCGATACTGAAGTAATAACCCAGAGAACACAGACCCCAGACATTGAGGAAACCGACCAGAGCAGTGAGCAGCAGACAGAGGCAGAGGATCCTGTGGTTGGCAAGGCAGCATCACCAGTTATCACAAGGACAGGAAAACTCGTGAAAGCACGAGATATCTTAGACTTATAAATATGTCTGTAGGAAAAAGAATCAAGATTTCGCGAGATCACGAATCTATAAACTGCTGCCCCATTGTAATATTGTATCTATATTGAAATAATAATGACCTTATTAATATGCATACTTGGAGCATGAAGACATTCACCACTGTTATTACTTATAATTACTACTATTAACTAATTTGTATAAATGCTGCCAATGATTTTTTGAACAGTATTTTGTTTTCTTTTAAGAAAATTATGAGAGGTTCGGAGGATCTGCAATATTATTAGAAGTTAAGTTTGCTATGGAGTTCCAGTTTGACTTCAGTGAGTATCAGGAGGAATTGAAAGAGTCTGAGGAGGGTCAGAGACCGCCATTCCCTTTGTCGGGAGTGACCTGTCCGGTAGCAGAATGCGCTGAGAAGTTCTCTTCTAGATATGGTCAGTTATTGGATCACTAAATAAACGTTCATAAAGAGACCAGACGGACCCATAAGGCTTACTTTTCAGATCATAAGCCCCTGTATATTACAGGGAAATAAATTACTTAGTTCTTAGAAACTACTCCTGGTCCTTAAAAATAGGTATACTCTACTAACCCTGATGAGAATAAATAGACACTAATAGTGTAGCAGTATTTATTTCACCTTCAACATCATACTGTCGGTATGATGTTGAAGGTGAAATAAATACTGTCGGTATGATATACCTAATACTTTACTTTTCTTGCTACTATTTCAAATTTTCACAACCATCCGAATTTAAAGTGATTTGACAGCATTATTTAGGGTACTTATTTTTCTTAATTAATTAAATATTCGAAATTTTCATTATAAAAGAGTTTAATCCACGAACCATAAAATATGGCCTCATCCCCAAAATTAACATGATTTTTATTATCGACAGTGTAGACTTTAAGCTTTTCATAACCGTTTTTCTTTTTTCGATATCTATTTTACTTTTTCAAAACGAGATCTTGTAATATGGTATTGTTTTGATGGAAAAATGCATTAGGAACGTCATTTTTTGTAATATAACGTCACGTAAAGGGCGATAGAGATGTCTGTAGGATTATAATGCACCTATTTATTAAAGGTGCTTAGACACATAATTGAAGTAAATTTTTTTCTCAAATGTTCTGTTTAAGTCACAACTTATTATCAAATTCTTTCAAGAGTAAAGAATTCTTATTAGCCAAAGGCACAAGATTGATACGTCGCCGTTGTTTTATGAAGAACTAATTCTCTATAATCACATCTGGGCGTCATTTTGTTTCCCACAAATACTTGAAAATCACAGTAGCACAATGTCGGCAGTTCTGATAAAAACTTATTGTGATGAAATTGTATATGTATTTTATAAAACCTGGTTAACAATAACAACAAATTATTTGAATTATCATCTTATTTAAAAAATCATTTTAGTCGGCGCAATTAAATTTCAAGAATTATTGAATTCCTATACGAAGAAGTTTGGCATGAATAAACAGGATTTTGATCAAACTGAAAGCTATATCAATGCAATCGCTCTGTTTACAGATTCCATTGTGTCTTAACGAATTTATAGTGAGCCATTTCAAATATAACTCGTAAGTTTAGTGGAATAACCTGTCATATAATTTAATCAAGAATCTATGCTTATATTTTGCCGGTCTCTAGCACGAAACAAGATTGGTTTTATGGGTCAGTTATTCATTTTTTTTTATTTATTTAAGACGTCCCGCTTTCTAATTCAAATAATACAATTACTTCCATAGCTGTAATGGTTAAGCCGGGATTTTACCATGAAGTATACGATTTTATATATTCAATATCATGTATATATTGAAAGTCTCTTTCTTAAAAAATCTCTCATGAGTATTTATACAGACTATGCTTCATGACTTTAGCTATCATATGACAATGTTATGATTTGAAAAGGTAAAATTCTGCATTTCAAAAAGTGCGAGAAAGCAGAGTTATATGAAGATTCATTCTTTTCCCCCCCCACCCCCCACCCCCACCACACTTGGTGAGAAACAAACAATCTCCGTAGCAGATCAAGTGGGACTTCAGATTTCAGAATAATTAAGAGTAAAGTAAAAAATACCATACCAGCGCACCCAAAGGATACACAGGTCCTCTGTATTTGGTTAAAAGAATAGTGTATATATACATGTACTAGGGATGACAATTTGTAACCGGTTAATCAATTAATCGGTCGGAACGATGCTAACCCATTAGAAAATCCGCACTAATTGGTTAGTCGGAAAAATTAAAATATATGTAAATTTGAACGCAGTTTCCTTAAAATCCCTTCTGCTTTTTTTTTTTTTTTAGAAAGGAAAGTGCTGCATTGATTTTTATTCTCACACAATATTTTGAGGTAGTTATAGCTCTCCAGATAGAGATCGCAGTGTAATTGGTAAATTTGTAAAGTGTTATATTTACTGTTTAAATAAAATCAAGCCGTCACCCAGATACGATATTAAAAACATCGCCACCGCTAAGCACTTTTAATTATAGTATGTCTATATTTTGCCGTTGTCTATTAAATTATGTTATTATAAAGAACGTTGTAAATTGTAAATAAATTGAAAGTTCAGACATAGACTAGTTCTGATTATGGTATTAACGCAGAATTAACTTCTTTAGCAATTGCATTGAAAAATGATCCCTTTCTGATTTCTCAAGCAAGATTCATGGTTTTCTTAATTTTTTCTTGTCTATTGAAATTGAAATAGAATAAACTCTTATGTATATTAAATTCCCCGATCAAAATAATAAACAGAGTGTAATTTCTAACGTCTTTTTAGCCTTTTTGTGTATATGAAGAGAAAATGTCAATATGTATATCTTGATGCGACTAACTGGTTAATACATGTAGGTCGGAATGTTTTGCAGTTAACCGATTAGCAAATCTGCAATCGATTGCAATCGCTAATATATACACATGTAAAGTTAACACCCCCCCCCCCTCCGATTGGGTTAATCGATTTAAAGCTTTTTCCTTGTCAATGAATTTAAGTTTCATTTTTTGGAAAGGGTGCTTTAAACATTTTATTTTAATTGATAATACAACAAGTGGACATGACTCCCCTACACCACACCACTTTGAAAAAAATTATAGTTCCATAATTGACTCGAATATTTTTTTACTGAAGTGTCTCGACCATACTGCAAAAAATGAATGAAGAAATAAAGAAAGATAGGATGAAAGACTCTTCTAAGAACACCCCCCCCCCCCACTACCACACACACATACATGCTTCAATTTGTGTTCTTTCTTAATAAGTTAATCATCAAAGTGTATAACTTTTTAAGCTTATTTATATTTCTTGACTCCAAGCCCCGTCTTTAGGGGGAAAGCGATGTCATGACCCGTACCTTAATATTTCTAGTAATTACTATAGTGACATATAGAAAAATGTATTTATTAAAATTAGAATAAATTATGCATTTTGATTCTAGAAACATATTTAAAGTATGTCGCATAAACGACAGTGAGTGTATCAAGATTTATACTTTCGACGTAAATAAAAGATTTATTAAATATACTAAGTCTTATACTTTCTTAAATAAGAAGGCAGACAAGTATCTTTCGTTTAAAAAGGATGATACAGTAACTGCACGTTTTATACAAATTCATATTACATACAGTTCGATAAGGGGATTCGTCAAAAACGTATTGTGTGTTATATGCATCCTCACATGAGTTCTATTTTGGATCCAGTTTACAGAAAACCCAAATGTTTAAATTTTTTTAATGATTTTTTTTTCAAGAATGTTACTCATTTCTTCTTTTTTTTTCAAAAGGGCATTTTTATTTAAAATGACAGAAAGCTACCCAATACGTCCATAAAAGCATTAGAAATTTTTTTTTTTAAATAATAAAGTGAAACCTCACTTTACATCTTTTATGACGTCACAAATGACGTATAATAATCAGTAACGTCACATTTATGTGTACATGATCTTAGTATAAATTTTTTTTTTCGAAATTTGATTTCAGAATTTTTTTTCCACTATTAATAATCGTCTGAAACATGTGGGATAGAAATGTGTTGTTCTTTTACTCTTATCAATAAAATACCCCCTTGTGCGATGCATTAAATTTGTGTAAAACACATGGAAATGTATGATGGCTTGTAGTCATTGCTTTTTCACAGACAATGATTTCTTCTTTTTCAATAGGGGCGCAAACGTTACGGGTAAATATTTTCATTGGAAAAAATCTCTCGCATAGTGATTGTTATTTTTCTGGTTTAATATTTTGCCGTAACGAATGTGCTCTATGTGTAAATCACGATTAACTGTCCTTTTTTCGGCATTTTCCCGGAAAACTTCGAACCATTGTTAGGTTTAGATTTTAATTTGATATCCCAAACATCCGGTTTCGACAGAAATGTTGCACATGTAAACTGTATCAATGGTCTAAGGTAAGACTCACCAGAAATATTTATTCTATAGCCCTCTTAAAATTTTTCATATTTGCTAGGCCATATGAGGCACTTTGTGGGTCGAGTTCTTTAAAAAATAAGATACGAGATGATTACTTTCTGTAACATAAAAAACAAATCATGTTTTTTTTTAATTACAGATGCTGACAGTTGCTAACTGAGAGAGAGCAAGGGAAATAAACCTTACTCACAACCCCTTAAAGTGAAGGTGTTGGTAACATTCAAAAGTATCGAAAGGACAATTGAGAAAAAAAGTAATGCAACACATTTAGTCTAGTGAAGGACACTGTCTATGACACTACCAAATTAACATCCCTGAGTCCCGACAACAATGTGATTGTTATCAATTACATCTTCAAGAATGAAAGTGAACCAACTGTGATTGTTACCAAAAACACAAGAGTAATGAAAACAGGAGCCATTGAGGTTCCACATGCAAGTATGGGGATAGGTGCGAGCCATCAGCAATGACTCGTCCCATCAAGGACGTCAAGACCTCGCCTGTAAAGCCCCTAGTCTCCGTGAAGGGCAGAATTGTGTCTGTAAGTACCCGTATTAACTTAAAGAACTCTAATTTCAAATTTACTACTCTTACAGATTTGAACATACTGTCAGTCATTTTAGCTCAATTCCTATGTCAAATTGCTGTGAAATATTGCATGCACATCCTTTATTTCTAAAAAAAAAATAAAAAAAATGTTTTATTATATTGTCAACTACAGTGCTATATAAATTTAGCATATTCTTATGTCTTTGTTTTATTTTTCTCATTTAAGGAGGATATGACCAAAACCGTGAAGGTGAAGGGAGTGGATGTTTGTGTTATGGCGAAGGTTAAAATTTGCAGGAAAAGTGTCTTTATAGGATATAGGTCACAGTTGAGGTTACACGGTCATTGACCTTAATGTCATTTGAAAGAGCTTAATTAGTGGAGTATGCATACCTAATATGAAGTCTATATTTCCATTGTTTAAAAGTTATGGTAAAGTTAAATTTCGAGACAAACAAACAAACAGACAGACAGGACAAAAACAATAAACACCCTGGATCTATTGATCCGGGCGCATAGATATTCTTCTGTAGGCTTCAACATAGTTATTGAGCTGAATTGGAAACTCTAAGTTACTTGAATTGGAAACTCTAAGTTACTTGAAAAAAATTCAAATAGATAATAAATGAAAATTCTAAATGAAAATGTTTCATAACTACAAACAAATAAAATCGTGATGAATTCAAGATCACAGGAAAATAAATTCAAAACATATATTACTTCCCAATAGAATATCATTTAATATTCATATTTCATTTAATGACCACCTATGACAAAGAGGGTGTGTTATTTGAACTTCTTTCATAGCCAAGGTATCTTAAATCAAATTACCAATATCGGAGGCCCAGCCCCTTCTTTCCTTTTTTGTCCAAAGAAACTCGCACACAATGATTGATAAACATCTGGATCTCCCCATTGCAACATAACAAAGGGCCGTTAATTTATAACTTCTCTAAAATTGCCTATACTTTACATCTGTTATTTAATTGAAAATTACACAATTGCTTAGAACTTTTACAATATTTTACTACACCATTCTCCTTTCATTTCCTTCAATTTGTCATACGTCGCCTCGATTCAGCACTTTTAGTACTTTGATTGTAAAGTCTTGCGATATCAAATTGTCCAAAGGTTTTTTTTTAAAAAGAAATTTTAAGAACCCACTTCTGATTTACACCACTTCTTTAATATATATTTGCACTGTACTATTGCACAGGACGACAATTATTACATCATTCAAATATATCAAACAGATCTCCCATTGAAACCCCGTCATTATCTTCTCCATGAGCCTTTGCTGGAGTCGCGGGAGCGCAACTCAATCCAAAAGGCATTTTCTTAAATTGGTGTAGGCCTTTTCGAGTAACAAAGGCCGTTTTTGGACGGTCCTCTGGTTTGACAGATACTTGCGAATAACCGGAAAACTAGTCAAGGGTCGACAACCATTTGTTTCCTTTCCGACTGTCGAGGGACTCGTGTATGCGAGAAAGAGGATACACATCCTGAATCGCCAACCTGTTCAGCTTCCGATAATCAACACAAGAACGTGTCGAACCAGCATTCTTCTTGTTCTAGCTTGTCAACCGTTTCAGTGGCATGATATCGGGGACCGCTAGGGGGTTGATTTAAAACTTTAAAAAAAAATGATTCAGAAATAGTTGTAACCATCGATCCCGTATCGACGATACATATACAACCTACTATGTCATTAATCTTTAAGTTGATTGTAGGGCTATTCCCGACCATTTTCTTGACTTGTGGTGAGCCTTTGTTTTTATTGCCTACAGGTCGGCTGTCAGCCGTAGGCCTGGTCCTTTTAAATCACTAGTACGATGATTCTGGGTTTTCCCCTGTGCCTCTGCATCTCTTTTGCGCTTTTTACAGTCCTTTTAAATGGCCCAATTTTCCGCAGTAAAAACACCGCATTCCGTCAATATTCTGACTTTTCTTTTGCATTTTCAGGGTTTCATTTCTTCACGCATGTTTTTCACCTCAGTTTCAAGATCTAGAAGAAGTTTAGAAACATTTAATGTCTCGTTGGACTGAGACTAAGCAGCGAGCACTTCATATTCGTTATTAGAAGTTGATGCCGTAGCCTCTAATGTCACTAAAGTATATAGCGAGGGTGTTCCTGATTCTTTTCTTCAACTCTCTCCTCAACCACACTGCTTTGACGTTTTCCGCGAATTGGTTCCTCAACGCCAAGTCTCTGTCTGTTATTGTTTTATGATGTTTCATACAGATTCTGTCAAGTTTGCACATGAGCCGATGGCAGTATTCCTGTAAGGACTCATTGCCTGTCTCGTAGAATATCAAGAATTTTCTTTGGCTTTCGTTTTTCAGAAGTGGACCTGTACCGTACCTCCTCCCTAGCTGAACCTTCCAGATGACTGATGATGAAATTACGCTCTCATTATCTGATGTTGGCCTCGTTTTCAAAGTCAGTTTAATATCCTCTTTGAACTGATCTATCGTCTGTAACCCATCCCTTAAAGTTTTCCCAGAAATTTTGTTTACTGTTCTTTCCCTTGGGGTAAAAACAACCTTGGGTTCAATTGACTCCTTGGCTATGACATGGGCCAATTTCGTCTTCATGTCTGCCAACTACTTCTCCAGGGATTGTACTTTCGCCTCAGCCATTCTCAATGTTGATGTAACGGTCGTCGCTAACGTCTACCACCTTTCATAATCTTATTGTCTTCTTCGGCAATGGAAATCCTACCGGCGACGCCATTTGTGACCAAATCGAAAATTCCAATTGTTTTATGGCATTTCTTCGCTAGACAAAAAGGTGGTAGGCACAATCTATAATATAAAACAAGAACACATAAAGTAATATGTCGAATATCTGCCTAATGAACACAATTTTATAATAAATTGTACAATAATACCTTGATCTGTTTCACTAACCACAAGTCCGTTAATAATTATCTTGAGCAGTGAACTACCTGTATATCTTGTATTATGAAGTGACCATCCCACGTCAAACTGACCCGAACTTGCTGATTAGCCACAACATATTTGTATGTATTTAACATCACAACATATGTAAATCAGAAGACATGTATGTGGGGAAATTTCCTAAACCTGTTCTTATTATGTTCCCCAAACGAAGTTGGGGAACATATTGTTTTTACTCTGTTTCTTATTATTATGTTCCCCAAACGAAGTTGGGGAACATATTGTTTTTACTCTGTTTCTTATTATGTTCCCCAAACGAAGTTTGGGAACATATTGTTTTTACTCTGTTTCTTATTATTATTATTATTATTATTATTTTTCTTCTTCCTGGGAAAATCTTTTCCGCGAATGATCTTGTAAACTACACGTCCGACTTAGGTGAAACCTTTTTAGGGTCAGTAGGCATGTTATGTAGATTTGCGGAACGAAGGTCATTTTGCGCGCACGTGCTTGCAAGAGCGCGCACGTGCAACGCATGAAATGACCAAAATTATAGATACAGCCGTAACTTTTCTATTTTTTGATTATATGCTTTGATATTCATAATATAAGTATAAATTAGTAGTATAGACGTGTTGACATGGTCAAAATAGCAAGACCTCACACGCATGCACGTGCGCTTCGCTCTGATTGGCTGAAACTAAAGTCTCAATATCTTTCTTGTTTTTCGTCATAATCCTTTGAAATTTTGAACTTAGGCACACAATATGAAGATCTACAGCATGATATATATTAATTTTCATGAAAGCACGTACATGCGCGCGTGCTGGGAAGAGCGCGCACGTGCAACATGTGAAATTATCAAGATAATGGATGAAATTTCTTGATGAAATTTTTTGAAACTCACAATGCATGAATAAAGTAGTGGTATGGACAAGATGGCATGGTCAAAATAGCAATATCTTACGCGCATGCACGTGCGCTTTGCTCTGATTGGCTGAAACTAAAGTCTCAAAATCTTTCTTGTTTTACGTCATAATCCTTTGAAATTTTGAAGTTAGTCACATATTATGAAGATCTACCGCATGATACATAAGAATTATCATGAAAGCACATAAATCCACGTGTGCTGCAATCTGATTGGCTGAAACTTTACATGCCTATATCTTTCTTGTTTCTCAACAAAACAGGATGAAGTTTAGAATATGAATAGGTATTATGGAATCCTACATGATATTGCTATCAAAATTGAATGCAAGGACGT